>NC_085138.1:175539017-175839017 GCF_035046485.1 Aedes albopictus
TTGTTGTATCATTGAAAGGGGCTGAAGGACTATCTGTTTCATGAATTTTTGACAACTATTTTTCAACGACTATTGAAAAAATTGACTGATTTTGAGTTGTGCTCTTACTGCGGAAAATTGGTGAAAATGCCCAAATCTCGCGTTTCTCATCGAATTTTGGAACGGGTCTTTGTGAGATGAAATTTTACATAGTTTTTCATCATTTGCCATCGAAATCTCAAAAATGACATATTTTGAGTTGTGCCCCTATTGCAGGAAACCGACGTTATGTGATAAATTCGTTATGCATTTATTTACGAAGGTCGGACAACAATGACACGAAAAATCAGCTGATTTAAGACTTCAAATTAAAGGGCCCATTTCAATATATAAAAGTCGGAACCTCATTCCAGCCTTTGTCCTACGTCAACAATGCGGTTATGTCTCAGACATTACCCACCCCTAGTTTTTTTTTCCTTTTACGCTTTCATGCCTCGTGCCTATGGATGCTGATTTTCCACATTTTTTTCTCTTCTTTTGTTAAAGCGAACCCGGGAAAATTCCTCCAAATGGGTTCACAAATCAAGCAGAACAATTTGGAGCGCGGTTTGTGCGGTTGACGCCACGCGACTCTGACCTGGGTTGGCTGCAGTAGTGTAAGAAGGGTTGAAGAAAAGACATTATGTATTGCGGGATGGGTGAGGGAGGTGAGTTGGGCTCGCTTGAAAAAGCGTCAGGTAGGGCCTTTCGTTTCATCATTGTCCCGTGCGCTGCTACTCGAGCGTAATGATGAAGACGACCGCATCGGAAAATGTAAAAATGCTGACACCTGAGCTGAGAGGATTGTGAGGTTTTTTTTTCTCAGCGCCAAAATTTTACGCCATTGCAATTTTCCGGTAAGTGAAGTGAATCACGAACATTTCAAATTTTGACGGACGGGTCAGGCTGCGGTAGACAAGATGCCACCGTTTTAGTGCCTATATATCTCAAGGCTTCAATTACGCCTGCCGAGGCTTCGAAAGTGACATTGAATTTTTTGTGTCAGTTAGTGAACAGTTATGATGTGGGAGTACTATATTCAGCACGCTGCAATGCAGACTTTCACGAGAAATACTGGGAAAAATAGGCAAAAATTTAACAACGTATTCTTAAACAGATCATGAAACACATAGGGTGCGTGTACCAATTATGGCACTACCTAAGGAAAGCTATTTATACAAAAATAACGAGAAGACCAACGAATGTCATCAATAAGTTAAAAGACAGCTTAGTTTCCATACTTTACAGGAAAAATATAGAAACGGAGCCAAAACTACTTTAAGTATTTATTACAGCGTGTGCCAATGATGGGAACCCTGTACCAGTTATGGTTACATTTTTTAACTTCGGTTCCTTTTCGCACTATTTGCATGCATTTCTTATGGGGTTAGGCATAACTGGTACACTAAGACGAAAAAAGGTGCAAGGAAGTCGAAATTTTAAGGAAAACGATTTATTTCTACCATGATTTGAGCAAAATGTGAAGTTTAAATGAGTGCGACCATCTTTTGTGTACGTGATCTGTTGTTCACAAAATTTTTCTTGTTGATTTACATCGTTAAAGGGTGAAAATCAACTATGGTGAATAATTGGTACTATAGCCATAATTGGTACACTTACCCTATTAAGGGCGATTTTATGATTAAACTAATTAATTATGGCTTCCAAGTTCAAGAATAAATCACAGTGTTCATAATATACATTTACTTTTTCAACATCACATTCAAGATAAGATAGGTATAACCAACAATAAAACGCCACAATACTCGATTCGTGGCTGTCGCTCTCCATCCTTGGCCACGCCCAATGCCCTCCAGATCACGCTCCATCTGGTCCACCCATCGTGCTCCTGCGCTCCACGCCTTCTTGTGTCAACCGGATCAGTAGCAAACACCAGCTTTGCAGGGTTGTTGGACGGCATTCTTGCAACACGTATCTTTCCGGCTTTGACCATCTTCTGGATGCTGGGTTCGCCGCAGAGTGCAACGAGCGCGTGGTTCATCTTTTGCCGCCACACACCGTTCTCTTGCACACCGCCGAAGATCATCCTTCACGCGTCGCCCGAAAAGTTCTAGTGCTTGCAGAGCTCCTCGAGCATGGTCCATGTCGCGAGTCTTTTCAGGACCACCGGTCCTTAAAGCGTTTTCATTGTGTATACTGCAGCTTCTTCTGGGGCCCGTAATATGCCCGACTTCCACTGTTGATGCGCCTTCGGATTTCACGACTCACGCTGTTGCCAGCCGTCAGTAAGGATTCAAGGTAGACAAATTTCTCCACCACCACGTCCCCGTCTATCGTCACATTGCTACCTAAACGGACCCGGTCGTGTTCGGTTCCGCCTGCCAGCATGTACTTTGTTTTGGACGCATTCACCATCAGTCCCCCAGACAACCACTAATCGTATAAGATGTTGCATAAGATGATAAACTGGAGGCCACATGCGTGCATGCCTCCATTTAGGCGCATGTAAAATGTACGTATATCGCCTCCACTTTAGCATCTTATGCAACATCTTATACGATCACTGGTTGACTGGGCCGACCTTTTCTGCTTCGCGTTTCAGACGGTTGTACAGTTCTGATGATGATTAACCTGGGCTTGTTAGGGGAATATCTGTAAATAAAAGAAAATCGGGTTAAGTACGGTTCCTTTGAATTCCACTAAGAATTTGCATCCTTTGACAGATACGTATTTCGACCTCAACTGTAAGGTCGTCTTCAGTGTCTTGTACTTGACTCGAGTCAAGTACAAGACACTGAAGACGACCTTACAGTTGAGGTCGAAATACGTATCTGTCAAAGGATGCAAATTCTTAGTGGAATTCAAAGGAACCGTACTTAACCCGATTTTCTTTTATGTACAGTTCTACCACCGCACCGTTCCAAATGTTCTGGCGATAATGTCCATATGATCCGCAAAGCACACAAATTTACCGGCTTTTGAGTCCGGCTCGTCGCATTCGAACAAGCAGGTTAGTTCACTCGAAACCCTTACGAAGTTTCGGACAACGTCCATCGTTGCTCTTATCAGTCTGGTAAGCTTCCCGGGAAAGCTGTTCTCGTCCATGATTTTCCATAGCTCTGTGCGGTCGATACTGTCGTATGCCGCCTTGAAGTCGATGAACAAGTGGTGCGATGGGACCTGGTATTTACGGCATTTCTAGAGGATTTGTCTTACGGTGAAGATCTGGTCCGTTGTCGACCGGCCGTCGATGAAACCGGCTTGGTAACTTCCCACGAACTAATTTCCTTCAGATGACAGACGACAGAAGATGATCTGGGATAGCACTTTGAAGGCGGCATTCAAACATAGTCACGTCCTCCGCTGCAGACCTTGATCCACCGTGCCTACATTCTCTTCGCCATTCAGGTGCTCGTCGAAGTGCTACTTCCACCTTTCGATCACCTCACGTTTGTCCGTCAGGAGGCTCCCGTCCTTATCCCTGCAGATTTCGGCTTGCGGCACGTAGCCTTTGCGGGATGCGTTGAGCTTCTGATAGAACTTACGTGCTTCTTGTGAACGGCACAGCAGTTCTATTTCCTCGCACTCCGCTTTTCCAGGTGGCGCTTTTCCTCCTGAAAGAGACGGGTCTGCTGGCTCCGGTTCTGTCTGTATCGCTCGGGTTCCATGCTGCAGCATTACTGCGCGTGCTGCGTCCTTCTCCTCCAGAACCGCTCTGCACTCCTCGTCAAACCAATCGTTTCGTCGACTCCGTTCTACGTACCCGATAGCTCTCGGCTGCGTTGTTGATGGCTGCTTTGACTGTACTCCAGCAGTCCTCTAGAGGAGCCACATCGAGCACACCCTCGTTCGGCAACGCTGCCTCGAGATTCTGCGAGTATACGGTGGCGACATCCGGTTGCTTCAGTCGCCGGTACTGTATATTGTTAATAACGGAGAGTTTTGGGCACAGTTTAACCTTCATCAGGTAGTGATCAGAGTCGATATTAGCACCACGATAGGTCCTGACTTCGATGTCGGAGAATTGCCGTCCATCAATCAGAAAGTGGTCGATTTGCGATTCCGTACTCGCGTTCGAGCTGCGCGTAAAATGCGTCTTTGACATCATTAGTGCTTCCGGAGTGAGGGCTGTGCATGTTTATTATGCAGATGTTGAAGAATCGGCCCTTGATCCTCAACCTGCACATTCTTTCGTCGATCGGCCACCAACCGATCACGTGCCTCTGCATGTCGCCCTTCACTATAAAAGCTGTTGCCAGCTCACTTGTGTTGCCGCAACTCTGATTAGATGGTATGATTACCTCTAAACGTTCACCATAGATCTTGTCCAACACACCTTCTGCAGCGCTACGATTCCGAACCCGCGGTCCTTCAGTACATCGGCGAGTATGCGGGTGCTCCCGACGAAGTTGAGAGATTTGCAGTTCCACGTACCGAGCTTCCAATCGCAAGTCCCTTTTCGTCGCTGTGGTCGTCGCCATTGGTATCGGTTTGCTTTCTTCTCTTGTTGATTTTTCGGTGCTAGTCTTTTTTACGGCAGGCTCGCAGGGCCTGACACCAACCCACTAACCCAGGGAGCTGGGTTTACCTCCCGGAAGCTACGGGTTCTGCATTGGCATTTCCTTCAACTACAGTGCTAAATAGCTAGACTCGAGCGCCAGTATTTGCCGCGGGTGGTGTTTTTAATGGGCGCCCAGGAGATAATATTTTACCTGAGCTTTCACCCCCATACCGTCCATCGTTGCTTTAATCAGTCTAATCAGCCGTTTTGTCCATGATTTTCGATAGCTCTGTGCGGTCGACATTGTCATATGCAGCTTTGAAGCCGATGAACAGGTGATGCGTTGGGCTCTGGTATTCACGGTATTTCTGGAGGATTTATCTTACAGTGAAGATCTGGTCCGTTGTCGACCGGCCGTTGATGAAGCCGGCTTGATAACTTCCTACGAAGTTCATTCGTTTTAGGTGACAAACGACGGATGATGATATGGGTTAGCATTTTGTAGGCTACACTCAAAATAGTGGTTCTCACATTCCAAATAGTCGCCTTTCTTGTGAATTTGACAGATTACCCTTTCCTTCCACTCCTCCGGTTGCTGTTCAGTTTCTCAGATCCTGACTATCAACCGGTGCAGACAGATGGCCAACTTTTCTGGGCCCATCTTGATGAGTTTAGCTGCGATACCATCCAAACCAGCTGCGTTACTGGTTTTGGGCTGACGAATGGCATGCTTAACTTCCCTCATCCTGGGAGTTGGTTCATTTCCGTGCAATCCACTGCACTGGGGTCGTCGTTTCCTCCGTTGCAGTGGTCTCCCGTGCCTACGTACTCCACACAATTCAGGTGCTGATCGAAGTACTGCTTCCACCTTTTGATCACCTCACGTCCGTCCGCCAAGAGGCCTGCGTCCTTATCCCTATATATTTCGGCTCGCGACATGAAGCCGTTGCGGGATGCCTTGAGCTTTTCGTAGAACCTCCGTGTATCATGAGAACGGCACAGCAGTTATATTTCCTCGCACTCCGCTTCTTCTTGGCGGCGTTTTTTTTTCGAAAGAGGCGGGTCTGCTGTTTCCGCTTCTGTTTGTAACGTTCTACGTTCTGCTGTAGCATTACCGCCCGTGTTGCGTTCTTCTCCTCCAAAACCGTTCTGCACCCTTCGTTGACCCATTCGTTCCGTCAATTCCGTTCCACGTACCCAATGGTGCTCACGGCTGCGTCGTTAATGGCTGCTTTCCATGTACTCCAGCAGTTCTCTAGAGGGGCCTCATCCAGCTCGCCCTCGTCTGGCATCGTGGCCTCGAGATTCTGCACATATACTGTGGCGACATCCGGTTGTTTTAGTCGTCTTAGGTTGTACCGCAACGGTCGCCGGTACCGTACATTGTTGATAATGGAGAGTTTTGGGCGCAGCTTGCCCATCACTAGCCCAACATATGAAAAGGGCGTAACAACTATTGTGAAGTTCTGCTTTTCCCGTTCCTCCTGAGCGTATGTCCCTTTATGCATGTAATCTCTGACCAGTAACAGGTACAGCAGTTTCCTCTCTATCTGATAACGGGCCAAATTTGCTTAAAAAAATTGAAATACGCCAAGGAGGGCCAGAAGAAGCTGAGGCGTGCAATGGTTGTTCCGCCCTTTTCAAATGTTGAAGGTAGTGGTCGGTGTTGATGTTGGCGCCACGATAGGTCTTGACGTCGACAATGTCGGAGAAGTGCCGTCCTTCAATCAGAACGTGGTTGATTTGTGATTCCGTCTGCTTTGGTGATCTCCAGGTGTAATGATAAAGGAGGCTGTGTTGGAAAAAAATGCTGCGTTTGGCCATATTTTTGGAGGCGGTGAAATCAGTGAGTCGTAGGCCGTCATGGGGCGCTAAATTTTCCAATCGTCGGTCTGAATTCGTCGTTCTGGCCTACCTGAGCGTTTAGATCTCCTATGATGATCTTAACGTGGTGGCTTGGGAAACAGTCGCACTCGCGTTCAAGCTGCTCATAAATTGCGTCTTTGTCATCATCAGTGCTTCCGGAGTGTGGGCTGTGAACATTTATTATGCTGAAGTTGAAGTTGGATCCTGGTCAACACACCTTCTGCAGCACTATGATGCCGAACCCGTGGTCCTTCAGTAGATCGGCGAGTATGTGGGTGCTCCCAATGAAGTTGATTTCCGTTACAACAGTTTTTTTACGGCTGGCTCGTAGGGCCTGACATCAACCCCCTACTTTCCGGAGAACCATAGTGCACAGTTGAGCTTAGAGTCCTTTCCTGGCACTCAGACGCTGATCAGCCACCCCTAACTTGGGGATGAGACGCTGTTGTGACTGGAGAACAGACACTCGTCAGCTTACAACCAAAGTTCCCACCGGGATTGGTTACCCGATCTTCCCTAAGGTTGCTCATAGTTTCCAGCCTGTATTATGCGGAGGTAGGAATTGCTGGGCAGAGGCTAGGGGATAAAATAAGCGATTGTTGTGGCCACTGGGCAATTCGTTGGCCAGGAATTGCCGTGTAGCAACGTAATTAATGTTCCCCCGGGGAAGTTGCTTGATATCGGTTGATTTGGGGATTTATATTTGGGTTTTTCTGTAAGGGGTCCACTATTGGCACAGGGTCCATTACTAGCACACAACCCTTACCTTCGATTGCGCTCATGCGTTCCCTCCAAAAACTAAATTTAAATAAAGCATCGTGCTTCGATCCGTTCAATACACCATGCACCACATGGACATCGTCGCGAAACTAAACGAACCGTTCGTTTCGTTCATATCGGCCCATCTATTGATTGGTTGGAGCAGGTGTTGTGCCAGACCGTCCGTGCACCGAGGTTTCCTTTTACTAATAAGTAATTCATTTACCAGGCCCGGTGGCCAAGCGATTGACACTCCCCGCGTCGCGCCGTCAACGTGTGAACTAGTCCCATGCTTCGTTCCACTGCGTTAACTACTGGCGGCTACTTTGGCTGGGGCATCAACGCATCATACCTATATGTAGCTAGTCGAAGTTCGCACTCATTTACTATCACCGCTTCACCGTCAATGCTCTGCCGCCGTCCTCGCTCGGAGCGCACGCCAAGGATGGGAACATGTGGAAGCTAATTTGAGCTGGATCGAAACTAGGACGCACGTTGACTGCGTAGTGCGGAGTGGCGCGAAGAAATATTCAGCCATATCGGGAAACGTGAGCACTTGATGGTGTGTGCATATCCGCTGAAGGTTAAATAATTAATAGAAAATTAAATTATAACAATTACCATAATTTCGATACACCACCAGCCGAAATGGGAAAACAGTGGCAAGGCGGGAGCTGAAGTGGAAACCCAGGCGGTAATTTGCGTGGGTGGGTGAAATGGGTAAACATAAACAATGATTAACGAAACTATGCATCTCCTAAATGAGACGGATTTGATTGTACAGTGATAGCAATCATGTTTACCCGGTAAACTTGATTATGTGTCTGTGGAAATGTATAGCTTGCATAATTAACACCAGACTGCTGATTCAAATGGGAACATCATTGCTTCAAAAGACAAGCACACGACATGTCTCTGATTTCTTTTTGTCATTATTATTCTCATCTCATGATCCAGATCAGCTACAAAGTTCATGTCTTTAGCAAAGTCGTTCAAAAATTTTAAAGATCTCATGTACCAGAAACCGTGCCTACTACGGGCTCCAGAAGAAACTGCGGTCAAAAAAGATTCACCCCCGCACCAAATGTACCATGTACAAGACGTTAATAAGACCGGTGGTTCTCTACGGACACGAGATATGGACGATGCTCGAGGAGGACCTGCAAACACTCGGAGTTTTCGAGCGACGGGTGCTAAGGACGATCTTCGGCGGCGTGCAGGAGAACGGTGTGTGGCGGAGAAGGATGAACCACGAGCTCGCTGCACTTTACGGCGAACCCAGCATCCAGAAAGTGGCCAAAGCCGGAAGGATACGATGGGCAGGGCATGTTGCAAGAATGCCGGACAACAACCCTGCAAAGTTGGTGTTTGCTAACCATCCGGTTGGTACAAGAAGGCGTGGAGCGCAGAGAGCACGATGGGCGGACCAGGTGGAGCGTGATCTGGCGAGTGTTGGGCGTGACCGACGTTGGAGAGCTGCAGCTGCAAATCGAGTATTATGGCGGCAAATTGTTGATTCAGTATTATCATGAATTTGATGTTAACTAAATAAATGAAAATGAATGTACCAGAAAAAATCGGCACATATTTCAAATTTAATTCTTTACTCATAAGAAGTTGTCCTGGAGCTTGTCAAACATAAAAGCAGCGAATGAGGGGTGCTGGAGATAGATTATGGGAGGGGGCAGTATTTCCACTTGCATTTTCAAAGTGTTCTAGGCCGAAACCATTCCCTGCCGCATGCCCAAGGCATACACTTAATACTGGGAGTAGTTACATCAGTAATGGAATAGCATGTTTATTACAATTATGAGCACAATTTCAAAAGCAATCTCTGGAAAAATTCAGGGGTCCCCCAAAAAAATCGCTAAATGTTTGTGGATGAATCCCTAGAGAAATCTATTAAAAAAAATCGCAAGAGGAATCACTACAGAAATTCCAGTGACAGTCTGGGTGATATTCCAGATAAAATTTCAGGGGAAATCGTTGGAATGATTCTTGGAGAAATTATTCAAGGAATTACAGGCCAAATTTCTCCAGGAATTCCCGAATGAATCCCATAAGTAATTTTTGTGGACACATCAAGACGAGTTACCGGATGAATCATTTGTATTATTTCTGAACAAAAAAGTCCTTACTGCAATCTCTAATTAAATCACAAGTGGCATCCTCAAATGAATATCTGGTCAAATCTTTGGAGATATTCCTAGAAAAATCATTTTAAGAATTCCTTTTAAAATATATGAATAAGAGGTTTGAGAAATTCTGTCATAAATTCCAGGAGAATTTCTGGCAAGAACCTCTACATAAATTCCGAAATAAATCCCAAGAGAAATTCTTGAAGGAATACCAAAGATATTCCTGTAGAAGAACCAAGAGTAAATCCTTGAGGAATCTTAAGAGGAACTCCCGGGGAATCCTTAGAGGCTGCCGTGTATGGAAATCTATGGAGGAATCGTGGGGAAATCCCCATGGGAATTCCTGAAAATAAAATCTTTGAGAAATATTTAAATGAATTCTTATAAAAATATTCGGAAAAAAATCCTGGAGGATTTTTTAGAGGAATTCTTGGAAGAACATCAGGAAAAAAATCCTGCAAGAAGCTAACCAGAAACTCCTGCAGGAATCCCAGCAAGTATTTTTGGTGGAATCCCAGCAGGATTTCCTGAAGGAGTCCTAAGGGGAATTTCTTAAAGCATCTCTATCAAAATCCTTAGATAAATTTCTAGATAACACCATAAAGTAATTCTAGGAGGAATTATTGCAGAAACCCCTACATACATCCCTAAAGGATTTCTTATATAAATCCCCAGAAGAATTCATGTAAAAAATCCCAGGGGAATTCCTGGAGAAACACCAGCAGAAATTCTTAGATGAATTGTAGAAAGAGTATCTTCGGAAACAACCTAATAATCGATAAATTTGAGTTGACCATTTCAATGATTTTGATTGATTTTATTGATGAATTGGCCCACAAGATCGACATCACTGCGTTCAATGATCGATGATTGTGCGCCAGACGGCACCGTCGCGTCGCGCTGCTGCCGTCGTCGTTCTACTGTGGTGGGTGGTAAACATTGCCATCGAACTCTTGGTGCAGTTGGGACAAATTTGAATAATTTTCAAGTTTGAGTGAAAATATTTCTTTATGGTATAGATAGTTCGAAAGAGAATTTTATTTGGAATAGTGTGTTCTATATTTCTTTTCAAAATACCTTGCGTGAAAATATCTTGCGTAAAAAAATGGAGAATTTTAGAGAAAAGGTAAGCGTCGATTTTCTTACGTAAATGTATTAGTGCAATACTGTGTAAAGTTGAATTTGGATGATGATTCTGAAGAAGCCATTTTGTGATGACACAAGAAAAGGCCTTAATGTCACTCCTTGGTCCATGCTATCTTGGGATGGGGCACATGTATTTACCCTGTGTGTCTTGGCCCTTACGCCTAGGCTTAAGCGCCATTTCTCCCTCTCTGAAACAGAAAAAAAATAATGCTGATCCCTCACACTTGCAAAGAAAAGTATATTACCGAAAGTTATGCCGCATTATACTAATTTGCAGTAAAAATGGAACAAACTCACCAAAAATATCATTATATCAGAAACAGTGAAGAGAATTGTCAGACAAAAAAGGACAAAACAAGCAACAAGGAAGGCGAGACGATTATTCTTTATCCCTGCTGGTAACAGATAATGACATGATCTCGAATTTTTTTTGTTGCAGACAAAACGAAAGCTGAATATGTTGCGTACTTTTCAACTCGTGAATAATAAATTATTACAAACCCAAAGTCGAAACTGTTTGATGATAGATCTTCAGCAGATTTGCAGTGTTTTCCTATTCGAAGTTACCGTTCGAAAATCGCAATGCAAGGCTGAGAAATCTTCAAACGATGTTTATCCTATTATTTTCAAGTTGGGACAATCTTATGTCGCATTGGGTGGATTGTCGCAACAAATACAGGTTGCGACATTGTCATTATTGTTGCGTGATGGTTGAATTTTGATTCACTGATCAGGAACATAGAATCAGGTGATGTCCGCCACACCTCCTTTGACCCTTCATACAGCGGTATGTTGTATTCAAAGTGGTAATGAAATTGAAGCTTTACTGTCAAGTGGAACTGCATGTAGAGCAACACTCAAGTTAGAATGGTGGCTACCTACACACATACATACATATAAAATCAGGCGATTTTAAGACTAGAACCAAGAGAGTAATTGCAAAATTTTGATGGTAAAATCGACGTTGGGTCCACCGAGAGCAGCTGCTGCACCATTGGTTGCCCGAGAAGAAGAAAATAAGACGTGAATAACATATCAACGTATTTATCTTAAATTCTACCATACCTTGGTATGCCCCTTATTAAGTGGTAATAAGAGGCAAAATAACAAAAACGAATACCAAAATTTTGTATTAATAACACCTAGAAAATAACAAGTCTTGTTATTTCGATAATGAATGCATACCAGAAGTTATACTACCCACGCTGTTTGCACGATTTCATTGCAGAAATAGAGAATTGATCATCAACACCATACAGAATCCAGCTCACTACTTTCAAACTAGTACTTCACTGATTGTGTCCTATTCTGTCTGTCGCACTTTTATTCCCACCGTTCAATAATTCCTTGAAGTACTTTCTCCTCTGGGGAGCCACCATTGTTTTATCTGTCAGCAAGTTTCCACCACGGCCGTTGCCCATTTTTTTATCTGTATTAACGAAATTTTAGCCCTAGGCTAGTTCATCTCGAGACCCACGCTTTACTTTCCTTCCGAAGGAAGAACTCATGTTTTGTGAGTTTGTCGGGAGTGGGATTCGATCCCAGATCCTTGGCGTGAAAGTGATGTGCTTTAACCATCACACCAGGTTCGCTTTCGCTCCGGAAATACTTTCAAGGATTTCCAACAACAAACTTTCACAAGGATTCCATCAAGAATTCATCTACAGATTCCTTAACGAAAATGTGCAATAATTTATCCATCACGCTCAGAAATGCATGCACTAGCAAGTGTAAGGATTACACAAAACCAACCAAATCACATGACACTTATCGAATGTATAGGCTTGCACAGGAAATCAGCTCGTTCAACCACTTAAGCGTATATATACATACATAAAGGAAATGCTATCATTTTCTAAATAAATTCGTAAGGACTCGTGAGGAGGTCACACATAAATTGTTGAAAAATTGGCAAAGTTCAAATGGGCTTTCGAGAGAAGTAAATTTTGAGTAAAAGGGGAATTGGTCATGAAATAATTAAAATTAGGATAATGAAAAATCTGCTCTTAACGATTTCTAAATCATATGAGTTATTAGCACTCTTCTCTGATGATGTTATATAATTGTAAATATTTGTGGAAAACGTTTGAAAAATGAATATTAGGATTTTCTGAACCAGACCTTGGCATCCCTGATAATAATTATCCATGATTTTTGACAGAATGCTAAATCAATTTTTGAAAAAATGAACAAGTGTCTTGTGGAAAAAGTTTAACGCAGATCGAATGTCAGTACACCCTCAATCGCTCACCTCACAACCTCAAACAGTGAATCATTTTAAATTGCCCTTGATTAAACCCAACTTTCTTTCCCTCGTTACAGGTTAGTATTACACCACGCTACTGACACCCACATAATCGCCTAGTAAGTAACAGATTTCGCGTAATTAAATTCCTTCCGGAAACCAAATCACTCACCGTCAGGACTTCAACCGTATCAGACCAGACCAGCCAGGGCAACAATAGCGAAGCACCTCTCTCGGAAATCTTCACGCCATGCTCGGAATTCCTCGCAGGATCCGGCTAATTTAAACTGCCATAAAATCCGTCGTCGCTCGTCTCGTCTTCCCTAGCCTTATTATCTAGATTGGCGTAATTATTATCAGGCACACGAGCCATAAAATGGGCACCTAGGTGGAGTTTCGCGGCTCTTTTCTTCGCTCGCCGAAAGTGCTCCTCTCAAGTGGCGATAGTGCCGGTTACGCGGACGAAACTACTTAAAAGAAGCTTACGCTTTTCGATTCCGACGTGCCGGAAAATAGTACTTGTCCAAATGAGCTGGCAAGGAAAAAAGACTTTTCCGCGAGTCCTCATTGCATTGTGCTAAGCAGAGCGTTTCGCTTATTTACGGACCTAATAAAATTTATATTTCCAATTTTCATGTTATTATGCTCTTAAATATCTCTCCCGTTCTGCTCATGGATGTTGATGACGGTAATAAAGCGAAGTCGTCCTCCGTGTTGTTTGCTGTCGGTCGATGGCAGGACCGTAAAAAAGAACTTGTTGAAGACGGCGCGCGTGATGACGGCCAGACGGAGCGACGACTCGCTGCTGATGCTGTCTCCGTCTTTGCGGTCTGCTGCTGAGACAAAGCTGCAACAAATGAGAAATAATTTGTGGACCAGGATTGGTGTATGCAAAAACTGAGATAATACTCTGTTGGCAACCTGTTAAGTTAAAGATTATAAGGAAAGTGAAAAACCATGTAGTCAAATTGATTTCGAAAGGATGGTTTAGTCATCATGATTTTCACATAATTGTGTTATCCTTTCAATATCTCGAAGTAATAAAAATTGGAAAAAGTGCACCATAATGCTACTCCCCGAGAAACGAATCATCATTGCATTTAAACGAATTTTCACAACATCATCTCCATTGGGGAACGATAGCAGTGTGTGGTGGTTTATATCAAATAACAACCTTTGAGTCTAGCGATTGTCATTGCTACCGTCGTCGCCGTGGGAGTCACTCGACGCCATCTGCGTAGAGTGGAAACGGAAGTGGAAATTGAGAAACTTTTCAGAAAAGCCACTCCTCATGTCGTCAACGTTTGCTCGCATTCCTGGCATTTCAACTCGACTCGCTGCCATTCACGGAACTCTCGAACGAGTTTGGCAGTTCCTGGTGCTGTGTGGAAATAGATATTGATAATAATGGACAACTGAAGCTGGCACTAACAAACAATATCAACGTGTGCATCTGCGAAAGTTTCTAGGTGGATTCCACGTAGGAGAACCCCGCAATGGTAGAGTGGTGCCAGTAGAATTCAAAGCCACACTACCGTTCGCAAATATGCGACAAATTTGGCACATAGGTCTCCCTACGCTTTCGTCGGAAAAGGTCATAAGGAGATCGGTACTATCGAACACACCAGACAGCGAATACATTTTGTGAGCTATTTTACCAATGAGTGCCGCATACCGTACTTACTCATTGAAATAGGATTTATTATGAAGTTGGAATCAAATAGGACCTTTACAGCCTTGCTCTAATCGAATGAGATCAAGTTTTTAATATTACCATATAACAGATCACCCACTCTAATGAATATGTGGTGATGGGATCAATTCCCGGTCGGTCCAGGAACTTTTCATAATGGAAATTTCTTTGAAATTCTTGGGCATAGAGTACCTTCGGGCCTGCCACGAAATATGCAGAAGGGCTATTTGCAGAGGAAGTTCTTAGTCAATAACTGTGGAATTGAGCACTTCCACAGGTTCCACATTTGTCCAATTTGGGACATTACGCCAAGAAGAAGATGTAGGCAAAAATCAACTCCTGGACGCTTCACAGGACGCCTTATGTTGCAGGACAGGTATCTTGAACCCGAAACTGCTGTCCCGTACAATCTGAGATGTCTGGTCACTTTAGATTAAGATAACTGTACTACGCTATGTGGCGTGGGTTCGATTCCCTTACCGCTGATGAAACTTTCCACGAGAAATGTTTCTTCCTAGTATGTACATATAGTGTGTATCGTATCAGTTGTCTTGAGTTAAGTTTCGCTCAGTCTGTGTGAACATCTCTTAGCTATCGGTGTCTTAACAAAAACCATAAAATATGTTTAAATCTGAAAGTTTAATTGCTGGCGAAAGTTTTAACTGAAAGCATAAATATATGTATATGGGATAAGTGTTCCAATTATGGATATAGTTCCAATTATTCGAAATAGTTGATTTTCACCCTTTGAGCGATTCCAAGCAACAGCATCAAAATTGAGGAAATTTTTTAATTCATGATTTTCTATTGAACTGAAACTTTGCACAGTTTTTCAGTTCCATTTCAATCGCCATTTTTCGATATCAAATTTTTATTTTGAATCACGACTAACTTTTTAAAAGGGTGTATGTGAAAATGGTTCAAAAATATTCAAAAATCTGCACAGACAAAATGGTTCGTTCGATTGCTATGAATTTTTCAGCAAAGTTAGATAACTAAATGGTATTTCCTAAGAAAATATACACTGTGAAAAAACATCTTTTTTAATATTTAAAAATATCATTTTTGTCACAAAAACTCAAATATCTCAAAACCCTATCTTTTTACCATCGTAATTTTTTTGGGAAAGACGGTCCATTGTATTAGCAATCTACCATAAAAATTTGGTGATGGTAAACTAATAAACAAAAAAGTTATAACATTTCAAACATTTCACTATTTTCACATTTGGTAAATATTTTTTTCTGTGTAAATTATTTCGGTCAGAAATCGCAGTTTGATGCTGATTTTATTGTTCAGCAAAGTTAGATAACTAAATGGTGATTTCTAAGAAAATATACACTGTGAAAAAAAATATTTTTTTAACATTAAAAAATATCATTTTTGTCACAAAAACTCAAATATCTCAAAACCCTATCTTTTTACCAACGTAATTTTTTAAGGAAACCGGTCCATTGTACTACTGCAGTAATTCTGAAAAGTGACGTAAGCGCCATTCAAAATTTCGATATTTTTTGGTATATTATTTATAATATCTGGGGTGAGAATAACACTGTGGTATTCCTGCTGTATTAGAATGCAAGATCTAATCGTAATCTATCATATTTGGAAAGAAACTTAAAGGATGAGCAAGAGTTTTATGCATAATAATCAAAAAATGGGCCAAAACTATCAATGTCGCTTACGTCACTTTGCAGAATTACGGCAGATTAGCAATCTACCATAAAAATTTGGTGATAATAAACTAATAAACAAAAAAGTTTTGACAATTCAAACATTTCACAATTTTCACATTTAGTAATAATTTTTTTTTTAGTGTAAATTATTTCGGCCGGAAATCGCAGTTTGATGCTGATTTTATTGTTAATGGCCTTGCGTGAGTAGAACAAGCTGTTTTTATTATGTATTATGTATATTATATGTACAGTAATGTTCCGATTTTATCACGCCCTCCGCGCATTGATCGTTTATTCATTAATTTGCTGTTACATTTGAGGACAAGTGTTTTCCCTCTTCTTCAAGATGAATGGTGAAAGCGTGTTTTGCAACGTTAAAAATATTGAAATGGGTATAGATGTTGAAGTATATTTCAAAGCATTTTTGAAAAGGGGCGTGATTATATTGTTTAAACAGATGTCGCTGATGGTATGGTGGCATGACTCTCTGCACTTAGCACTTCTGGCAATTTCTCAGATGGCTCGTCTGTCAAAGTCTAGACGGCAGGACGTGCAAATGCGTAAATTTGTATTCAATTTGGGCATAACCAGTTTATCTATGGTGCTTTCGGTGAGATTTCGTAACTCTTTTGAACATTTTTTTTCATCAAACGGTCTACAAGAGAGCGTTGAGTTGAAGACCTTTGAGAAAGCGATTGTTCATGTTGTTCGTTAGATTATAATAAACAAAATCACTTATTAGTTTTAACTGACCAGTTTGGTGTTGTTTACTTGGCTGAAGAAAAAATTTACTATAAAATTTTTAATATCCATAGCGGTAGTATTTTTTTTTTTTGCTTTTTCGTGAGCATTGTCATGGTATGTATACAGACAAACAAACGTAACACTGACGAAATTTTCATTGACCACGCCTTTAACGATCATTTTGAATCTTGGTTGTGGCTTTCATGACCAGAAGAGTGCCCATCGTTTTTCTTTGCGTTTGACGTTTCACACTAGCGCCTTCTGATGACGATATTGCACAACGCAGTGTTTCGTGAAACATTTCCACCAGGTGGTGGTAGTGGGAACTGGGCGATGGATTTTCACGAAAATTATTCTAGGCGTTTCGTCTGTTTGTCTGTGGTATGTACCTCTCATGCATTTGTTGTTGTTGAAGTTACTCGCATTCTTCCGATCATAAAGTCTGTTCTCTAAGAGGTAATTTTTTTTGCAGATCAACTAGACGTATACGCGAATATATAAAACTTTTATTATGCAGCTTTCGTCTTAAAAATAAGTTTAATTCCATTTTTCTTATGATCAACAGCTTTTCAACGCTATCAAGGGAACTTTTCAACAGTCACGTACAATAAAAAGTATGACACTCTCAATATTTTTGATCACAACACTGGATCGCGTCTAAGTTTCAAATAGATACTATAGTAATTATGAATAATCAAACAAAAATATCATGAAAACAACTTGTTTAATTCAGGCGGTAGCCTTTACAATAAAATCAGCATCAACATATAATTCTCGAAATAATTTACACAGAAAAAAAAATTTTTTTTGTTACTAAATGTAAAAATTGTGAAATGTTTGAAATGTTATAACTTTTTTGTTTATCAGTTTACCATCACCAAAATTTTATGGTAGATAGCTGATATAATGGGCCATTTTCCCTAAAAAAATTGACGTTGGTAAAAAGATAGGGTTTTGAGATATTTGAGTTTTTGTGACAAAGATCATATTTTTTAAAGTAAAAAAAGAAATTTTTTACAGTGTATATTTTCTTAGGAATCATCATTTAGTTATCTAACTTTGCTGAAACATTCATAACAATCGAACAATCCGTTTTTGCTGTGCAGCTTTTAGAATATTTTTGAACTATTTTCGCATACACCCTTTTGAAAAGTTAGTCGAGATTCAAAATAAAAATTTGATATCGAAAAATGGCGATTTAGATGAAATTGAAAAACTGTGCAAAGTTTCAGATATTTTTGAAATGGTCGCTCAGGATCGACTGACATGACTCCGTGGAACGCCTCCTTTAACGATGTAAATCAACAAGAAAATTTTTGTGAACAATAGATCACGTGCATAAAAGATGGTTTAACTCAAGGTTGAACTCATGTAAACTTCACATTTTGCTCAAATTATGGTAGAAATAAATCATTTTTCTTAAAATTTCGGCTTCCTTGCACCTTTTTTGCCATAGTGTACCAGTTTTGGCTAATCCCATAAGAAATGCATGCAAATAGTGCGAAAAGGAACCGAAGTTTAAAAATGTAACCATTACTGGTACAGGGTTCCTATCATTGGCACACGCTGTAATAAATACTGAAAGTCATACACAGTTAGTCGCGTTCGGTAATTGTTACCGAAATCTCAACTGCTGAGCGTTCGGTAATGGATTTGTACCGAAATTCTATAAAAAATACAATATTTCGGTAAACTGTTATCGTTTATCTGTCAAACTTTAACGAAGTTCGGTAAATGATCCCTACTTTACCGATTTTTTCCGGTAAACAAAAGTGAACGGTTGAGATTTCGGTAAAATATTACCAAAGTCGATGATTTTAAAAGAAAAAATGTTATGTATTGTACTTTGCATGCCGACTTTCAAGTATTTTAAAGTAATAAAATAAAACGTGTTGTTCGTGTAACTTCGAGAAATCGAAAAAACATATCAAATGATTTTTGTTACGCAATCGGGGCACGCTGTGATTTTTTTTGCATAGGGGAACTTATGTATTTTCGGCAGTTTTGTTGTCTTCTTTTTTTTGAACCTGTTCAACTGACAGTAAGTATCAAATTTTCCTAATAAAGCTGAATTATACGAACCAGTTTCATATAATTTTGCCAACAGAAATCGCTCATGACGAAGAGACCAAACCTGCTGATAATTCCCAAAATCACCCTACATAAATTCTGCCTCCCGATTTACAAGATTTAAACTAGTGAGCAAATATTTGTTCAAGATTCAAAACCAAACACGTAGTTGAATCTGGTGATGCTACATTCTCAGATTTATCTAAAGCCTGTAATCCGCAATAATCGGGACACAGGCTGTACCTCTGTAATGAATCGATACAATTGGCTAAATAATTTACTGAGAACTCTTTTGTGTATGTTTATTATTTGTGCCAAATTTCATAAAAATCGATGCATTGCTTTTAACTGTGGATGAAAAACAAACAGACGTGGTTTTAGGCATTTTGTACGATCATGACCAATTTTCATTTGCATAATAGATTGTTCTTTTACGCAACTGTTCAAAGTTCTGTGATGATAATTATGAAATTTTGTTAACAGTTATGATACTTATAGAGACACTTTCTTGCAAAATTTCATCAACTTTGATCAATTGGTTCGAAAGCTACTGGTGTTGATAGGAGTGAGTGTTAATGAAAATTTTTCGTGTTTTTCATATGCAATGTCTGTCTATTCATTACTTTCGAATTTCCCGGCCAATTTTCATGAAATTTTCACAGAAGGTAGTAAATTATGTTTATATTATGCTTGCGGAATTTGATGATTATTGGTATAGTACTTTCAATAGTACATTCGAAACAATAAAGGGTGCTGACTAACTGCTGTTTGAGGGGCTAAAATCACGTTCAGTCCCAATACATGTTTCGACTATAAAATTGTTGATAGTACATCGTTTTTTTTTTCAAAATTTTGCCTGTGCAACAAATGTAGATTGAGAGGATTGTGTTCAAAATTTCAGCCATTTCTTTTGCCAAATTTAAAAGTAACAGCGCTGACAAGCAAAACTAGGGGCTGTACAAAATTCAATGGCGCACATTCTACTATTTCATTGCTACAACAAAAAGTACTGCACCGATTCACATGAAATTTTGTAGATGAAATGAACACATCTTAAGATATTATTAGGCCAAATTTGAGTAATTTTAGTGTATCTTTTGCAGAGTTACAGCTGTGTTTCTGTGTCCCGATTATTGCGGATACAGGTTTTAGTGTATCAAAGATTTTTATCTCTATCTCTATCTGTGATGACAGATCGCATTTATGAGACAAATAAGATTTTGATTTTTTTTTTAAGGTTGAACCAAAACTGAAGGTAATATGTGTAAATTTTAACGTCAAATGGAAATTTAACAAAACTTAAAGATAAATTAGGGTGCGGCTTATTATTCAAAAGGTGTTGATAACTGGAAGTCGTATACTCTTCTGGAATCAAATCATCCAAGAACAGAAACCTCTGCGTTTGAGCCAAACATATTAAGACTTAGAGGTAGCGCAAATGCCTCAAAGTTGATTTTTCGAGTAATTAAAAGTTGCTTTAACTTTGAGTGTCATAACTTCTCAATTTTCATCCGATTTTCCACATTTTTACAAAATTTTCTTTGAGTTGATTTTTAAGTGACTTACTTTAAGAAATCATAACTAAAGAACGAAGCATCGTAAAAACAAAGTTTTTTTTAAGAAAATAAAAACAAATTTTCTCAGAAATCAAAAAAAAAAATAATATGAACTGGAAAAGTTTCCCACAAAATTTTCCGCAGTAGAGAAAATTCGTAAAGACAAGCCGGAAAAACTATGCACGAAAACGTGGAAAATTTTCAAAAAAAAATTAAGAAGGTTATTTTATAAGCTTTAATTACGGGGATGAACCAGCCTCGGGCTGAATATCCCCATAATAAGAAAAAAGTCAATAATAATATAAGCTTTGATGACTGAAATTTTTGAGATGCACCTTTTTTCGCCAATTTTGTTGTAAAATGTCCAAATGTGTCGTACCAAACCTTTTCTTTGAAAAATCATACCTCAAGAACGAAGCATCGTAGAAACAAAGTTTTTTTTAATGAAATCAAAAAAAATGTGAAGTGGAAAAAGTTTTCCACAAAATTTTCCACCGTTGAGAAAATTCATAAAGAAAAGACGGAAAAGCTATGCCCAAATTTGCAAAAAAAATTTAAAAAAATATTTTTGAGAGGGTGATTTTATAAGCTTTGATTGCTTTGATTGATTGAAAAGTCCCAAAAAATGACCACGTGGTTTATGGACAGCCCCTTTTTAGAAAACCTTTTATGATTTTCTGAACAAATATGTACAAGCATGCTTCTGAAAACCCTGATGTATTTATTGTAAATGTAAAGGTGATTTTCTGATGAAATTTATAAAAGAAACCTCCAGAATTCTTACTACGAAGTAGGGGAACAAAGCCCAAAATGCCAAGATGGGGTAAAATGGCCCAACTCATAAAATCATTCCTGAATGGGACTTGATCATTACTATAGGTGAATAGTGTCAAGATATGTTTGCATCGAACATTCTTCTAGATGCTAGGCCACCAAACCCACGAAGAATCTTTTGATTTCCCAATGAAAATTGGCAACTTCCGGTTTGTCGTGCTTGCAATTAAGGTTTTCTGGTGATTTTGTCACCAGCCAAGTGTTTCCTTCGAGATTGAGGCACATATGGAGACGCATGGTTGTTGATGTCTACGCTTTCCATGTTAGGGGTCATTCAAATATTACGATCATCGTTTTACGGGGAGGGGGTTACACTCCATTTATTGAGTATATGAAAAAAACGTGACAGAGGGAGAAAAAGGAGTCGGAAATGCCCGAAAACTGATGGACGTAATTTTTGAATGTTTTCATGAAGTGGCATCTTACCCCATGGCAGATGGTCGTTTTGCACCACTTCCGTTTTACGAACCGGTTTTTAAAATCGCTAAAAGTCAATGAAAATGCAATAGTTCAGTGAATAGTTTTGCTGAAGTATCGAGCAAATATTGTCTAGTTGCTGTTACCACTTTGAAAGCCTAACAAATGAGGTTAATTATCATTGAAAACGATGAAAGTTTGAAAAATGGCATCTTACCCCACTTGACCCTACATCTCCAATCATAGTGATAACTAATTTTCGATTGTCTACCAAGTTCTCGAAAGTCTAGCAGAGCATTTTTCAAGACGTGACCAATCAAAACTTCCACTCCATCAGAATTAGAGGGTCTTGGTCGGGATATCCCGGGACAAAAATCCCGGGATATCCCGGGATCTGAATAATCCCGAATCCCGGAATATTTTTCAGAAATTCCCGGGATTTCCCGAAAATAAAAATATGGCAATACTAAAACAAATCTTTTCACTTCCAAATCTTCTCTTTGTCAATGTTTCCTTTTTTCCATCCAATTCTACGCTATCGGTCAGGTATAGTTTATTTCTACTTAAATCGAGTTTAGATGAAAGTCCAACTAACTAAACCAAAGATATTTTGGCTGAATTTATGTCATTCATTTTTCTTTTTTTTTTCTTATTCGTATATTTGGAAGGCCACATGGGCATAGCTGAGCCGAAATATTATGTTTTTACATTGATTTTACATTTTACAATTTATTACTGCCTTTCCATTTTTCATTTATGTGGCGTTGCATTACAATTATAATCAAACTGAATCAACAGACAGAATATCGGAATGTGAAATAAAATTATTTATTTTAAGCTAGATTGTTCTGGTAGTATGGCAATGTTCAACATTTTTACAATATGTGAAATATGTAAACTGTTGCAAATATTTTTAGATGTTTCTGGAGTTATCCATTAAGAATACTGTGTTGTTATATAATATTCAACAGCTCTGATCAATTGCTTGTACATTTACGTTTAAATTATGAGGAAAATTCACAGAATTTTCAAAAGAAAACGGATTAACCAATCCCTAACCTCTGCAGGACTTTGACAATCTCTGAAATATTTGTTGACGATTTCGTAAAGATATTCGTTGAGACATTTTGTTCTTAGGTCCAGGCGAAATTTTCTGCGGAGCTCATTTCAACAATCACTAGAGATAATACAATAGATAATTTTGACGAAATTTCTAAATAATTTATTTAAAAGAAGGAACAGCACACCGTTTTTAGATCTTCTGCAGAAATTTCAGTGATGATTTATGGTGAAAAACAGAGCGATATCGAATTGCAAAAAAATAAATAAAGCGAATCGTACAATAAAATCGAAGAATATAATTTAATACCAAATGGGAATAATAGAAATATAAAAGATGTTGTAAAAACCACTAAAAAACATCTGAAGAAATTGTTAAAGTTGTCGTCCTGCCAAATAAATCGAAAAAAAAGATCAATGGACTTTCGGGATAGAAATGTTGAAATGAAATAAAAAAAATTTTGAAACAATTTTATAAGGATTTTTTTTGAAGATATTCATATCAGTTTAACTAGAAGTTTGTTGAGAGAGTCTGTCTTGAATTATTCTAGATTTTTTACACAGTTTCTTCAATGTATTTCACCAAAAAAAAAACTAATCGAAATTCTAAAATGTTAACATGAATGTATATCCACATATAATTGAAATAGTCACACATTTTCTTAAAGAAAAAAAAAAACAAAATGCGGACAAATAATATCTTAAGAAATTGCCGTTTGAAATTTTTAAATCACCATTCTAACACTGCCATTTTAACTCCGTCATAAAATTCTCACACAGAATTCATTCACGTCTCAGGGTAAATAATAAGGGATTACTCTAGAAATATCATCAAGTTCTGTCAAAAAATTCCTTCGGATAAATAAGGCAGAAGTTAACCTATAGCCCAAGTTACCCTATTGCGGAAGAAGATGAACTTTAAAATTTTCAAATACCTTTGAATGTCTCCAACTGCCCTCACACAATCAAATGTCTATGAAATATGTATTTTCTTTCGAATATAATGGTTATTAGTTGATCGAATTTAATTAAAAGTGCTTAAGAAATCGTTCCATTAACTTTTTCATCGTTTCTTAGAAAATTTAGATTTTTCCCGGGATCCCGGGAAATCCCGGGATTGGAAAAATAAAAATCCCGAATCCCGGGATTTTTTTCAGTCCGGGAAACAAGACCCTCTAATCAGAATCAGATGATTTTAATAATTTTGTCGTGTAGAGCAGCATCACAGATTGAGATTTTTGAGAATGGCTTTTAATGGTTCAAATTTGGAACCACGGATAAAAACCGAACAAAAACTGGGACAATCTATAATGTATATCTTGGTAACAGTAAAGCAACGGTGGATGATTTTACTGTCACGGACTGTCACGTGAATTCTTTTGGAAACTTAAAATTATAAGGCACATTGAATTTTATGCCTCACAATCACAAGTTTTTTCTATGACTCTGTTGGCTGAAGTACCGGATTATGGGTTCAAAACCCGTGATCTAACGTGGTTGTTTTTTTGTTTTTGAGAATTTATATTTCAGTTTAGAGGCAGCTATCGATTGAGGAATCTGGAAATTTGGGATAATTTTCAACTTTGGAGCCACAATTGTAATCAAACAATCAAATTTTCGGCTAAAATATAAACGACTCATAAGAAAGTTATCATTCTTCATAAATAATTCCAAAAGTCCCAGTGAAGAAGCAGGGGTGTAAGCAGTAATAAATAACAAAAGTCCATAAATAAATAAAAAAATGCATAAATAATTCAAAAGTTTCCATAAACAATTGATTTTTGAGCAATTAAAAACGTCAAAAATGCAATGAACCACCAAAAAACTTCGAATTTTCCATAAATAAATCCGATTTTTTCATAATAAATTAGAAAATTCACAATAAAAAAAATATCGAAAAAGCAATAAATAATTATAAAAGTGCGATAAACAAAAAAATAAATTATCAATAAATGTCAAAAAACGAGCAATAAACGTAAATACATTTTGAGCCAAAAAATCATGTAGACCATGCGGCGAAGCCGCATAGAGGATTGAGGAACTGAGGCGGCAGAAGGCCGCAGAAGTTTCCGATATCCGATGCACCGCAACTGCATCGATTCGGTTCTAGGCAACCCACAGATCCAAGAGTTTGCCCGGTATAATGCAAACATAGATGTCATCTCTTTTTTAGGTCCGACGAGCGATAGCGAGTTCGGACAGCAAGCAATTGCTCGGTAAATTGCAATCATAGTTACGCAAGCTTTTCAGTCACTTAAGTCATATAAGTGCGATTCAGCATTTCACTGTCTCATATTTTCCTGCATTTGTTTTTCATGGGTAATTTCGTCATTTTTTATTGCATCTTCTGAATTTTTTATTGCTTTTTCGATATTTTTTATTGTGAATTTTCTAATTTATTATGGAAGAATCGGATTTATTTATGGAAAATACGAAGTTTTTTGGTGGGAAAAATGGATTTTTTTTATTGCAACAGATGATTTATTCATTGCATTTTTGACGTTTTTAATTGCTCAAAAAACAATTATTTATGGAAACTTTTGATTTATTTATGCATTTTTTTATTTGTTTATGGAACTTTTGTTATTTATTACTGCTTACACCCCTGTTTCTTCACTGGGGCTTTTCGAATTATTTATGGGAAATTTTGTATTTAATATGGAACGTTTAATTGTCTGCCATCGGACAATTCTTCAAAATCCAACAATGCTTTTTCTTCAGAAAATGTTTGAGACAACATAACTGCACACAGAAGTGTCAATAGCTTTCGTCCTGAAAAGCTTTGTTAAAGCAAAATTCATCCGAAACAATTATGAAATACACATAGTATCAAAAACATTTTTCAGCATTCCTTTGGTCACTTTCTGGATGCTGGGTTCACCGCAGAGTGCAGCAAGTTCGTGGATCAACCTCTTCCGCCACACACCACTCGTACATCACCGAAGATCGTCCTTTGCATACGTTGCTCGAAAACTCCAAGTGCTTACAGCTCCTTTTCAAGCATGGTCCATATTTCGTGTCCATAGTGAACTGGTGGTCTTATGAGAGTTTTGAACATGGTTCATTAGGAGCGGGGGCGAATCTTTTTTTGACCGTTGTTTCTTCTAGAGCTTGGCGCTTGGCAGGCGCGACTTCCACTGATGATGCGCATTCATATTTCATGTCCCACGTCCCAAGGTAGACGAATTTCTCCACTACTTCGAAGGTATTCCCGTCTATCGTAACGTTACTTTCTAGGTAAATCCTGTCGTGTTCGGCTCTGTCTACTAGTATGTACATTATTTATGGTTGATTAATATTTTTTTAATTTGCTATAATACAGTTAGCATTAGCATTAGCATTAGCATTAAGCGAGTCGCACAAATTCGTAGATCGTACAGTCCTAGACCGCTGTTATGAGGATTGCCTCCTTCCCGTCCGAACCAAAGCACAAAGATTTGGGACTAATCTCTGACTCTTAGACAAGACTGACGCAATCCTCCAATGGTCGAGCACTGTCCTGGCCACGTCCTTGCGACTGCTGAGGAATGGGAAAGGATGGTTAGTTTTGGACACCTATGAAAAATGTAGACAACTCTACGATCTCTCAGGCCTAGGTGTCACGGGAATTTGGGTGTTCTTAGTGGAAGGGTAAACTCCAAAGGATACGCTTGGTTAACGTTCAGGCACACCATTGTTAGACTGCTTCGAATCAGTTGTCTGCCCAATTCATCTTGGGTTCCTCGTCATCTTGTTGGCATTTGGCTGAATTACTAGATTCTTCGGTTGATAATCTGAAATATAAAATAATATTAACATCGTACGTCAAATAAGATACATATTAGTGATACGCTCGCCACAGTTACACATTTTTAAAATATTATTTATATCGTACGCTACATTTACCTGAATCCTGCTGAAATAAAATGTTAATTAGCAGTACATTGAAACACAAATACTACAAAACACAAGGAAAAGAGCATCAAACTTTGATCTTGGAATATTTAAAAATACGGTAAATATCAAGATCAAAATTTGATTTGGTAGATCTTACACCGCAACGCACCATTCTAAGGTGATCTACCCACGTTACGGGGAGTTATTCCTGATATATAACGGATATACCTAAAATATCCAGGATGACCTGAAGAATGCTCGGCAGAAACTTATATTCTTTCATATTTCTTTTCGGGAGGAATCCTTTAAGAAATCGGAGCAGAAATACCGAATAGAATACCTAAAACAATCCTTTTAGGATTATCTAAAACAATTTCTGCAAAAATCCTTGAAGAGATCTTAGACGCCATCCCTACAGGAATTCCGAAAGAAACATTTGAAGAAATCCTTGGGAGATAGTCGAGAGGAATGTCCTTGGGAATACCAGGCAAAAATCGGGAAAAAAAATCTGAAGGTATCTCAATAAAATCTCATTTCATCTAATCTTATCTCATTTTTTCACCCTACTTTCTATCCTAATCCTCTACTCTCTACCTTACCGCCTTTCCTACCCTATATACCTACACTATCCTCCATCCTACCGTCTACCCTACCATCTAACCCGCCTCTACCGTTATCCCCTATTCTATCGTCTATTTTAACCATCCATCTCAGCCTCTATCCTAATCCTCAACCATACTCTCTACAATGACACATATTGCCCATTTTACTGGCAGTTTACCAGATTGACTGGTATGCCTGAAACATGCCTGGAAAAACTTGTAATTAGAAGGCACAATTGTCAAATTGTGAGATGAAATTTGTGAAAAAAAATCGCGTTCTGTTGGGATTCGAGCCCACGACTCCGTATTCGCTAGACCGGCGCTTTAACCAACTAAACCACAGAACAGGTAATGATTCTGCGGAACAAAAAGTCAAACTGACTCCGAAACCACACCGTGAACACTCCTATTTCACGAACTCATCTCTCTTTCGGCTTAGATGTCAACACACTCGCGTTTGTGCCCACCAACTACAAGTGAGAGCGAATTATTTTTATGAAACCGAGATTTACTCTCGCACTCCGCATACCTAGTCCCGGCAGTTTGTTTTCCTGGAGTCTAATCGGCTAGAGGAACTGGTTCACCTAGCGTGAATGAGGATGAAGCATCTGTCAAATTTAGCATTTTTTTTATATGAAGATCTACTTTTTCTCTTGCGGTCAATTCATCCACATTCATCCAGTTCCCCTAGCCTATTAGTATGCGTCGAAAGCTCGGCACGGTCGGACGCTCAGACGCCTAACTGCGCCATGTGACGCAAGCAAGGGTACAATGACACATATTGCCCATTTTACTGGCATTTAAAAAATAAAGTGTATCCCAAGAATAAAAAAACGTGAACAAAAATTATTGCAAATCAATGTTTTTTTTGTTGTAAATCAATAGAAATTCGTTTGTTTACCAATAGTTCCACTATTGAAATAAGTTATTAGTAGTTGGGTTATCCTTATCAGGAACCATATTCTAAATATTATTGCATCATATTCATCTGATTCCGTTTGTCCCAAGTTCGTCGAAAATCTATGGTGCTTCAGATTTTCGTTCATTGTTGAACAGTTATTCAGGTAGTCGAAATTTTAAATTATATGTTACAAATTTATCAAATTTCTCAAGTATACGAGAATGAGCGGGATAAAAAAGGGGTCAGTGCCCCCTCTTCCACCTTCCATTTCACGTGTTTGTTTTGGAGAGTGAATAAGATAAAAAAAAAGCGAGGTACGCCAATCCACTGAAATACTCTTAAACGTCCTAGAAACCCCAAGGAACATCTCCGGAACGCACCTGAAACCCCCTTAAACTGCCTAGAACACCCCTGAAACTCCCTGGCACGCCTCTAAAATCCTTTGAAACTCCTTAGAGCGCTCCTGAAAACCGCTGATACATCTTAAAATGTCTTTGAAATCTTACGGAATGCATCTCAAACACCTCTGCCTGGGGCCCATTGAAATCAATTCGAACACCTGAAACCCCTTGATATTTTATAGGACGCTCCTCAAATTCCCTCAAAACCCACTGGAACATTTTAAAACGTCTTTGAAAGTCTCAGCTTTGAAACGAAATGTAGAATTAGCATTTAAGTTAAAATACACGTTAATATAAACAAAACAAAAAAAAGCTTTGAAATTCCATGGATCGCCTCTGACACCACCTGAAACCCCATGGCACACCCCTGAAACTTCCTTGAGTGCCTTTGACACCCTTTGAAAACCCCTGAAACGTTCCTACAACTCCCTGCAATACCACTGAAACTCTCTGGAACTCTCTGGAACACTCTGGAACGTCCCTGAAAACACCCTAAAGCCCCATGGTTCACCTCTGGAAAGCCTTTGAATCCTTGTGAAGCCTCATGAAACGCCCACAAAACCCCATTGGACACCTCTAAAACCAACACTTCTAGAACGCACTAAAGGCCCCTTGGGCAACTATATTTACAGTCTGGTGAATAGAACTTTCGAAGCCAATTGAACTTGACAGTTCAAGAGAGCTTGAATATGAAGAGGATATTATAACCTTGATTATGTTCTGAAGATATGAAAGCTGTCGAAAGCTTGAACTTTTTCTAATTTCGCTAGTATTTTGCTTGCCAGTTGCCCGTTTTCGTGATTTTCGTGATGAAATCCTTTGAATCCTCTTGAAACAACCCTGGAACGCCCCTGAAATGGCATTACCTTCTTAAACCCCCCCTGAAATTGCATGGAACACCCATGAAACACCCACAAGCCCCGTGAGCTTCACCTCGAATGCCCCTGGAATAGGGTCCTAAAATTAAAGACGAATTCTTGCTTATATTGAATAATACGATCAAGCATGGTATTCTAATCGGAATTGTACTTTACTCGAACTTGAAAAACAAAGGAATAATGAGAAAATTCGAAATAAGTAAAATGATAAATAGTTCTACTTTGACATTTGAGGTCAACCTTGTGTGACTGAGCTCGACATTTTTCGCACTGGGATTTCAAAAATGTTCCTATCTGACATACACGGTGAAAAAAATTTACTCAAAGTATGTGTTATAAGCTAGGGACGAGACAAAAGGCTAAAAAAATAAAAATTATATATTTTTAACTACGGTTAATAAAAACGTCAAAAAATGAGTAAATATGTACTCTTGAACCATATATTATGGTTTAAAACAAGAATCCCGATAGGACTTTAGGAGCCTATTCCACTGAAATCTGCTAGAACACCTTTCAAACATTCGTGCCTGCATGATTGGAATTGAAAACTAATCTGGCTAACAGTTTATGCTATGCTAGTTATAGTAGCGACATGAAAAGTCAAAGTTCAACAAAATTGGTGCTCCATATTTCTTCTCCGGAATGGAGCACTTATAAACGGTTTCTTATTAATAATTATATTAGTAATTTGTATCAGTGGTACAGTGTGGTTCAGCCTTAACTTATAGTTTTAATTTGCTATAATACAGTTGTCACACATAATCCCTACACGACCCGTAATTGGCCTTCTTACACACGAAAGATATTCCTTCTAATAATAATGCCAATCCAGCGGTATTGCCTTTATTATTCCCCCAGCAAACATCTCAGTTAAAATTCCTAACAATCTTGTCACCTCTGGTTGCCCACCCCACGAAGCGCTCCCCATAGCACCGAGATACACCGTTAGCAGAATTCCACGAATTCCTTTCGCCAACAGCGACGATGCCAACGCCGACGACCGGAGCAGCAGCGGGGAGATCAAGTTCATGTCCGGCTACACAAGGTTCCATGGCGTCACATACCGCGCGCTTAGTTAGTTAGTCCCTCAGTTCCTCGGCTTCTCTTCTGCACATTTACCTAGACTGGTTCCGTTACAAAGTTTTCATATGGCATCCTTTCGTTCATCGCGGAAGCGCATAAAAGCCACCCCACGGACTTTGACCGAACGACGACGGCGAACGGTCGTCGTCGTCCTTGCTGTCAAGTCAGTGGAAAACTGTGAAATTCCAGTCTGCCACCCCGGAGGCAAGTTTTTTGCTCCGACGACGATACGACCGACGTCTTCCCATCCCGGCCGGAAGAGCTGAGCAAAATGAACTTGTGAAAAATTGATGATTTTGGCGAACTCGTCCCGTAAAGTGACGGCGCTGGGGATGGTTGACTGGTTTGGTTTGGCTTGGTGCTGGATGCTGTTGCATCGTCAGACAAATTGAGGGTAAGTGAGATTCCAGGCCGGAGGATGGATGGATTGTTTCTTTCCTTTCTGTGAAGGGTGCCAATAGAGAAGGCCAGCTACTGGGCGATGGAATGTCCGCTGGCGTGTTGGTTCCCGGGCGGACGAATGTCAGGTTCGGTCAGAAAATTAAAATGTTAAAATGTTAAATGTGTTCCCGGTGTTTTGCTTTTTGTGCTGGTCATGGTCATGAGGGATGACATAGAAAGGATCCGGAGAATTGACGGGTTGTGTTTTGCGTGTTTTCCCTTTGGGACTATAATAGTCTTTGATCGATGATTCGCATGAACTTTTATGAGGACAAACAGGAAATGCTTCGATTCTGTATTTCTTTAACTTGTTCTTATTACATCCCAAAAACAGTAATGAAAAACAAATGAAACTGGATAGTTCACCCAATACCCTTACGCAGTTATTCACACTATCCATCGTTGCTTTGCATCACATAGGGAACATTGGGAACAGCTCACTGACGTAGTGTACGGCTTGGGTCAAAAATGACCCTGATATACAAGGAGGGTTAATCACACTGGTCAGCCAATTCCTGGAAAGTCGTTTTCGTCCATGATTTTTCATTGTTACGTGCGGTCAATACTGTTGAACAGTTAATACGTTGGGGACTGATACATTTCTGGGGGATTTGTTGTACGGAATAGATCTAGTCTACTATCGACCAGCCGCCGATGATGCCAACTTGATAACTCCCCAAGAACTCAATCGTTTTAGGTGTCAGACGGCAAATGATCTAGGATAGCGCTCTATAGCCGACATTTAAAATATTGATCACTCTGAAGCTTTCGTATCCCAAATGGTCGCCTCTATTGTAAATGGGGAAGATTACCCCTTCGTACCACTTTTCTGGTAGGTGTTCCGTTTCCCAGATCCTGATAATTAGTAGATGCGCACACAAATGGTCAACTTTTCTGGGTTTGATGAGTTCAGTTGCGATACCATCCTTTAATCTGCCTCATTGTTCTTAAGCTGTTAAATGGCATCCATTCACTGTGAGAGAGAATTGGTTGGCTTCCATTTTCCACCGTGTTCACGTAGTCATTTCTTCCGATGTGTTGATCCACCGTGCCTGCTTTCTCTTCAATATTCAGGTGTTCGTCGAAATGCTACTTCCACCTTTCGAGCTCCTCACGTTGATCTGTTCCGTTCTTGTACCGGTACATTTCAGGTCACAGCATGAAGTTGTTGGGGGTTGCGTTGAGCTTTTGGTAGAGGTTCCGTGTCTCCGAGATTTTCAATGAGTTTTGTCCTCTCCAAAGAGGCGGGTCTACCGTTTCCGCTTCTGTTTGTATCGTTGCACGTTCTGCTTGGTTCAAGCTGCAGTATTACTGATCGCGCTGCATTCTTGTCTTCCAAAATCCCACAGCACTCCTTGTTGAGCCATTCATTCCGCAACCCTCCTCTCCTTTTCTGTCAGCCTATGACCAAACTTCTCACCGGGCACTTCTACCCGATCTTCCCAAAGGCTTGAAGTACACAAGGTCAAATATTGTACGAAGAAAGAACTCAAGAAACCACATTAGTTTCACACTAATGAAAATTCGATCGTGTCAAACAAGATGTTTGTGCATTGATTTCTTTTGATTGTTGTATTCTTCGCATCCAAACGACTGTAATACTGTCTCCACGCTTCGCTTCCAGATGTTTAATCATCGTAATGAGGGGAAAGTCTTCATCCAGTTTCCGGACCAACAACGACTTTTCCACGCGCGGCACTCGAGTATACTCTCCCTCCATCCTTCCTGCCTTTTAACACTCCCATCCACTTATTTCCCCCCTCCCTTTTCACTTTCGCGCGCGGAAAGAGCGCACCAGCCAGCACAACAATAATGAATATGTTACGTGCTCATTAGGAGACACTACTGCCACGGCTCTGTGGGGTGACTCCTCCTCGCTAAGAGCAACGGGTCTTGGCCAAATCGTTCTAACGACACCATCTTGCAGCAACAGCAGCAGCACTCGCATCGCAGCAAGAGCAGCCTCAGTATCCCGCGTCGAGTAAGAACATTTGAAGCCGACTAGGGTAAAAGGGTATAATGCGCCCCACCGGGGCAAAACGCCCCCCTTCATTTTCTAGCGATTCAAGCGCTTTTTGCATGCGTGATCGATTAGAAATCTCAAATATTGAAGAATAATTGCCATCAAGCTAGTCCGTTAGCGGATTGGTACAGAAAAGCAATGAAAATATCAAAAAGTCTGAAATCGAGGCTTTTGGCGTAAAATTTTACCTCTTGTAAGCTGTCTTAATTGTAAACGAAGCTAGTTCTGTTCGCTTGTGTTACTTTGCAACTTTTATGCAGTTAAACACTTGTTGAAAGACCCTTCTAGGATAAGCATGTGGTGGAATTATCTCCTGGGACAGTTTTATCACGGGGCTGGACGTTTTTCTTTTGATGGGGCGTATTGCCCCGTTTGTTTTGAAAAGGCAAATTTTGGAACGTTTTCGAAAAACGTTTCAAAGCTTCCATAGCCACCTCTCCAAAGGCAAAGTTCGCATGCAACACTTCAATAACTTTAGTAACAACGATTTGCAGTGAACAATAGATGGAATAAGGCGCCAGTTTCAGATATATTGCCATTTCTGCTTAGGGGGGGCATATTATACCTGTTTACCCTACATAGTAGGTAGTCGCGGCGGAGTGTCGTTGGTGGCGGCAGATTTTCCGTACTCGGTTCATAAAAAGGTAAACTGAGCGTGTAAACGTCTTCCGACCTGCTTTTCGCCGCCGCCGTTGTCGCGCGCGTGGGGCTCAGGAGATGACACCAGTAATGAGAAACGAATAAGAATAATTTGAAATTTGTTGCGTTGCCAGTTCCTTTTTAGCTGATAATGTTTGACGATTGTTTTGATTCTTTGGTAGGATTGGCAGCATCTTTAGAATTTTTGTATTACCTAAGGCTACACAGCAGAGTAGCGCTAAAGAAGTACGAGATCGATTTTTAATTTATTTTAGAGTTGAGTCGGTCGAGTAGGTCGAAATACGTATATGTCGAAGGATGCAAAAACATAGGTGAAGGAATAGAATTTAGCTCGATTTTCTTTTATTTGAACAAACATTGTTTAGATCCTGTTTGTGGAAATTCAGTTAAAATTTTAGTTGTTTTTTATTCATTTCAATTTTTTCAACTAACGGTACCTTTGACCCTAAAACAATGTATGTATAACAACATAACAGAATCTGTTACATTTATGTTACTGCATTCAGGTTGGGTAAGGCTTTCCATTAAAAATGTTCCACTTATAATTCATCATAGAAATATTTTCCTCCTGTGATTGTTTAAAATTTATTTTAAAACGTCTCAAAGAATTAACCTAACGGTTTTTCCAGGGGCTTCTTTTTAGATTCCACTAATGATTTCTCCGTGTATTACTTCATAGATTTCTTTCGGATATCTTCTAGATATTCCCGTAGATATATCCCCACAGATATCTCCTAGAATTTTTTCCTGGATTTTCCATTGCTCCAATGATATATCCACGATTCTTTTCGTGGCTTCTTTAGAGATAGCTAGATTCCCAAGGTTCCTCCAGAGATTTCTCGTGGAATTTGTCTGTCAAGCGCTTGTCCCTGAATTTCTCAAAGGATTTATTTCAGTTTTTTTCTTTGAGTACTCATCCAGGAATTCTTCCCGGGATTACCCCCCTCCCCCTATCGAGATTCTAGCCAGTATTTCTCCAGATATTCATTCACAGGTTTCTCAAGGAATCACAGGTTTTTTTTTCAGAAGTTTCTCCCTAGATTACCCCATACATTCATTCTGTATTATCTCAATTGATTCAACCCAAAATTCATCCCAACTCAATAATAAATATTCATTTCTAAACTTCTCCAGAGATTTCTCCGGGGATTTCCTTTGGTAAACCACCAGGAACTTTTCCAGAGTTTCCTCTTGGAATTCCTCCAGCGGTTTCTACTGGGATTCTTCCAGAGATTTCTCCAGGAATTCCCTGGCCATCAGTTGACTGCCAGGGCTAAATATAATGCTCTCGGGTGTGTTCTGTTTTTGAGTTATCGACAAAAAGAACTGTTCTAATTGTCTGTTATCGAAAAAAAACAATGAATCGAGCTATTTAAAGGAATTTAACCGTATCTGTTAAATACCCTTAACGATCGTTTAAATACTGCTCAAAGTAAACATTTTCAAAAACATGTATAGCATTGGAAAATTTCTCCAACAATTGCTCTGGAATCATACAGGAAGGCCTCCATGATTTTCTTCGGATAACTTTTAAGTTCTCCAGGATTCACAAAATGCATGCACTCCTTCGAGAATGATTCCAGGAATTGCTTCTAGCAGGGATAGGAACACTCACTTTTAAAGATTTACACTCACTTGCTGTTTTCTCAGCTCAGAAGCGTGCTATCAAGAAATGATGTATGAACGACTTTTGCCTTGTGCAAATGTCGTCCATACACCGTCTAAAATTCCACAAATGATTAATCATTAAAAATCGTCAATAAAGAATAATTTGTTCCCTGTACCTATAGTACAATTTTCATTTATTTTGTAACAAAGGCTTAAACGCATGTAAGTCAGAGATTATAATAAAAACTAGTCTCATAAAAACTAAGCTACTCATTTTAGAGAGAATACTTGAGGACGTTTACTAGAGAATTTACAAAGGATTCCCCAAGATAGAAATTCACAACATCGCACGTGTCTTCAAAGGATAATATTTTCTAAAACTCATTTTAGACCAGTGCTGTCATGGTAAAATCTGAAAATTTTATTGGAATTCTGTTGGTCCTTTTCAGGAATTCATCCAGGGATTATTTAAGGTGTTTCTCCAGGAATTCCTCTAGAAAATACTCAATAGATTCTTCGTGAAGTTCCTCCAAGGTGCTTCCTAGAAGATCCTCAGATATTCCTCCACGGGTGGGATCGTAAACTTCTCCAGATAATCATAGAATCCTTCCTTCAGGGATTATTTCAGATTTTTTTTCCGGTAACCCTTAAAAAGTCCCTTCAAAGGTTCTTTCAGGATACCTTTAAATCACTAAAGGATTTATTTCTTGACGTTTCTACAGGAATATCTCAGGAAATTATTTTTGGAATTACTGCATAGCATTCTCCAGTTGTTCAGGAATTGCTTTAGGGATTCCTCGAAAAAAAAATATATTTTAAAAAATTACTTTTGGCGATTCCTTCAAGAATTCTCCGCAAATTGTTCTAGGGAAATTGTATTTGGGAATTTCATCCACTAATACCATTCAAACATTGTGTAAGAAATTTTTTCTAAGAATCCATCTCCTAAGTATCTCCAGGAGTTCTTCTAGGGTTTGCTCCAAATCATCCCTCAAAAATTCATTTGGAGATTTATACAAGAATTCCTCTAGTACATTTGTCTGCAATTTTTGCACGGATTCCCGGAGAATTTCTTTCAAAGATTCCTTCAGAAACTTCTTCCTGGTTCAATTCAGAAATTCCTCAAAGATGATTTTCAGAAATACTATCAGCAATTTACTCAGAAACTTCTCAAGGATTTCTTACCTGAAATTTTCCAAAAAAAAATCTTCTATAAATTCCTCCAAAGCCATCTCAGGAGTAGACCTGTGCGCCGCCGCGCCACGCCGCCGCCGCCGACACTTTTTGTCCCACGCCGACGCCGACCAAGGTATCGGCGGCGCGCCATACGCCGTTGTTTGGCACGCCACTGATTTTCATTTTTCGCGCCGATGATCAGTGCACAAACAAAATTAAGTTTATATAAAGTTGAGATAAAAAAAATCTCACGATCACTATCACAAGAGTTTGATTACAATAATTGATTTCTCAACTCTTAGAACACACATTCGAATCTCTCCAGAAGTTTCTTCAGAGATTCTTTAAGATAGATTCAGTTATGCCTCCAAGAGATCCACCTGGGATTCCTCCAGAAAATTCTTCAGGGATGCCTCCAGGATGATTTTTTTTTTAAGAAAATCTGTCAGGAAGATCTCGATTAAAGTACATTCAGAAATTCTTGCAGGAGAATTCAGGGATGCCTCCTAGAGATACATCAAAGATTCATCCAGAATATCCTTTAGGGATTCTCATAGGAGGTCCTTCAGAGATTAGTATGAATTTTCCTTCATGGATTCCTTCAGAAGTTCCATAAGGAATTTCTACAGGAGTTTCTTAAGGAACTAGCCCAGGAGTTTTCTTAGAGATTCCAGGAGATCTTTCAGAAATGTTTGGAATTTGTTCAAGAATCCCTCTAGAAATTCCTTCGGGGATTCCTCTCGGAATACCTTGGGGATGCCTCAAGAAAATTTCTCAGAAATTCTTTCAGGACTTTTTATAAGAATTGCTCCAGAAGTTCCTTCAGTGATCTCTCCAGGAGTTCGTTCAGGGATTTCCCTAATAGCTCCATGAGGATTCAGGGGTGTCTCCACGTGTTCATTGGGAATACCTTCAGAAGTTGCCTAAGCTATTTCAACAGGAGTTCTTTCAGATATCCTTCCAGAAGTCCCTTTAAAGATGCAGGAGTATTCATAAATGCCACCTGAAGAATTATCAAAAACCCCGTGAGTAGTTTCTTCAGGAATTCCTGCAGGAGGTCTTTAGAAATTAGTTACTGCAGAGTTCCTGCAGAGATTCCTTCTGAAGTACCTTTAACAATCCCTACAGGAGATCTTTCCAGGAATTCCATCAGAGATTCTTCCAGGAGTTTCAGGAATTCTTGCAGATGTTTCTTCAGAGATTCCTCCAGATTTTTTTAGGAATTCCTACAGAAGTTCCTTCATAAACCTCTACAGAAGTTCTGCAGAGAAACTTATACGAAGATCCAAGAATACCTCCAGGAGAATTCAGGGATTACCCCGGAAGTTTATAGAGGGATTCCCAAGATTCCTTCAGAATATTTTTAAGAGATTGCTCGAGAAGTTCCTTCGGAAATTCTTCCAGAAGTTCTTCCAGAGATCTCTCCTGGGGTTCTTTCAGATTGTATATTGAGATTGGGAATTTTCCTGGAAGACTCACGGATGCCTCCAGGAGTTACACCAGAGATTTCTCCAGAAGCTCATTCAAGAAGTCCTACAGGAGTTTCTTCAGGGTTTCTTTAAGGATCTTCTTCAAGCTTTCCCGTAGGATCAGTGAAGAGAATTGTCAGACAAAATAGGCACAAAACAAGCAACAAAGAAGGCACGGTGATTAGTCTTTATCCCAACTGGTAGCAGATAATGACATGATCTCGAAAATTTTTGTTGCAGACAAAACGGAAGCTGAATTTGTTGCGTACTTTTCAACTCGTGAATAATCAATTATTACTAACCCAAAATCGAAACTTTTTGATGATCCATATTTAGCAGCGTTGCAGTGTTTACCGACTCGAAGTTACCGCTCGAAAACCACAATGAAAGGCTCAAAAATCTATAAACTGGTGGTGCACGATCTTTGTCCTATTCTGTACAAGTTGGGACAAACCTATATCGCATTGTGTAGAATGTCGCAACAAATTAAGGTTGCGACATTGTCGTTATTGTTGCGCGATGGTTGAATTTTGATTCACTGCTTAGGATTATAATCAGACATATCTTCAGGATATTCTTGGGGGATCTTTCATGGAGTTTCTCCAATAATTCCTCAAGAATATCCTTCTGGAGTTATTCCAGGAATTCTTTAGAGAATGCCTCCTGCAAATCCTTCCTACTGGAATTCCTTCAAGCATTCACAAGAAACGAATAAGCCAAGGGCTGAAAGTCTCTATAATAAAGACAAATCTATCAATCAATGAGCATTCCCCTGGAATCCCTGCAGGGATTTCTCCTGTAATTTCTTTGGGGATTCTTCCAAGACTTTTTTCATAGGTTCCCCTGGACTTCCCCTGTGGATTCCTCCTGGCTTTATCCTGGAATTCTTTCAGGAATTCCTCCGGAGATTCTTCCTATATTTTCTTCCGAGGTTTCCTCCTAGACTTTCTTCTAGGATTCCTCCTGAACTTGTTTCGGGGATTCCTACTAAATTCCGTTGGTTTTTTTGTGGTAATTTCTCTTAGAATTTTTCAAAAGTTCCACCTAGATTTCTCATGGAATTCCTCCAGGGATTTCTCCTGCACTTCATTTAGGGATTCCTCTTGGACTCTCTTCAGGGATCCTCCTAGAATTCATTCTGGAATGTCTCCTGAAATTTCTTTGGGAATTCCTCCTGGAATTTCTTCGGGTATTCCTCCTGAACATCCTTCATGAATACCTCCTGATATTATTTCGGGGCTTTCTCATGATATTTTAACGTGGATTTCTCTTGAAATTTTTTCGGGGTTTCCTCCTGGAATTTCTTTGATGATTTCTCTTAGAAATCCTTCGAAAATTCCTGTTGAATTTGCTACAGGGATTACTCATGGAATTCTTTCAGGAGTCCATTTTGGAATTCCTTTGGGGTTTCATCCTGGAAGTGCTTCATAGTGAATCATAGATTTTTTCTAGAATCATAGTGAATCATAGATTTCTTCTAGAATTCCTTCGGGGATTCCTCCTGGAATTCGTTCGGGGACTTCTCTCTATTTTTTTCGGGAATTCTTCCTAATACCCCAGACAGACATGTGATACGAGTGTGATTCCTGTACAACGGTACGCAGTGTCAAGAAAATTCTAACAAGACAGACTTGAACTGAGAGAATTTTCAGTATTGCACTCATTTCAAGCGCAATTGTACAGTGATTCTTGTATTACACGTGTGTCATAAGTATAAAATTCCTTCGGAGATTTTTCCTGGACTTCCTATGGGGATTCCTCTTGAAAATCCTTCGAGTATTCCGCTTGGAAATCTTTCGGAGATTACTCCCAGAATTCCTTCAGGGGTCAAATCTGGGATTCCTGCAGGTATTTCTCCTGTAAGTGTTTCGGGGATTTCTCTTGGAACTCCTTAAGGAATTCTTCCAGGAATTCCGTCGGGTATTCCTGCTGGACTTCTTTCGAGGATTCCTCCTAAACTTTCCTCTTGAAATTTCTTCAGCGATTCCTCCCAATATTCCATCGGGGATTCCTCCTGAAATTTTTACGAGAATTACTATTCGAAATTCTACGAGGATTCCTCCTTGAATTATTTCGGATTTTGCTCTTGGAATTTCTGCGGGAAATCCTCCTTGAATTATTTCAGGGGTTTCTCATGGAATTCCTAAGAGGATTTCTTTTAAGAGGATTCCTAAGAGGATTTTTTCGTTGATCCCTTCTAGAAACACTTTGATGATTTCTTCTCGAATTTCTTTAAAAAAAATCTGGAATTTCTTTGGGGATTCCTCCTGAACTCCCTTATTAAATCCTCCTGGGATTTTTTCGAGGATTCCTCTTGATCAGTGTTGAAAATTTCATTTCGTCATATCTAAATTCAATCGCCTACAGCTAATTTTAGAAGCTGAACCTGAGAATATGGTATATGAAAAACTTGTGCGGCTAGACCAGTTCTGCTAGAAAGTCACGGAAAAACCGCTATTTTTCGAATATTTAAGGTAAATGTCACGGACCACCTTTGAAAAATGATAAATGATATTCACCGTGAATATCATTTGGCATTTTTCAAAGGAAGCACGTGACATTTACCTAAAATATTCGAAAAATAGCGGTTTTTTCGTGACTTTCTAGCAGAACTGGTCTAGCTGCACAAGTCTTTCATATACCATATTCTCAGGTTCAGCCTCCAAAATGAGCTGTAGGTGATTGAATTTAGATATGACGAAATAAATTTTTCAGCATTGCTCTTGATATTCCGTCGTGGATTCCTTTTGGAACACCTTCGGGGTTTCCTCCTGGGATTCTTTTCGTTATTCCTCTTAGATCTTCTTCGGATTTTCTTCATGAAATTACTTCAAAAATACCTCATGGAATTACTCCAGGATTCCTCCTGGAATTCCATCGGGATTTTCTTCTTGAATGTTTTCGGTGATTTCTCCTACAATTCCTTTGGAAATTTCTCCTGCTATTCGAAGATTTTTCCTATAGTTCCTTCGAGGATTCTATCTTGAATTTCTTTGAAAATTCCTCCTGAACTTTCTATGGGGATTTCTCTCAGAATTCCATCGGGGTTTCCTCTTTGAGGAATCCGCTTGTGATTCCTTCGGAGATTCCTCCCGCAATTCCTTCGGAGGTGCCCTCTGGGATTTCTCCTGTAATTTCTTCGAGGATTCTTTCTAGACTTCCTTTGAAGATTCTTTCTAAAATTCAATCGGAGATTCCTACTGATAATTTGTCGGGGATTACAGGGATTTCCTCATAAAATTCCATTGGTGATTTCTCTTCGAATTTCTCCGGAGATTCCTCCTGGAATTCCTTTGGGAGTCCTCCTTGAATTCCTACAGGGTTTCCTCCTGGAATTCCTTCGGTGAATTCTTCTATTTTATCGGGGATTTTTCTTTGAATTTCTTGGACGATTCCTGCTAGAGTAATTTCTAGGATTCCTCTTATTGCTTTTCGGGGGTTTCTCTTGAGGGGTTCTTAGTTCAAGCATTTTTCCTAAAATTCCTTCGGAGATTTCTCCTGATATTTCGTCGGGGATTCCTTCTGGGTTTCCTTCGGGATTCCCTGCTGGGATTCCTTTGGTGAAACCTCTTCACATTTCTTCGGAGATTCCTCCTATAGTTCCTACGGGGATCTCTTACGGAATTTCTCCGGGGTTCCTCTTAGAATTCCTCTGGGAATTCTTCCTAGAATCACTTCGGAGTTCCCTGCTGGAATATCATATGGGATTTCTCATAGAATTCTTATGAAAATTCCTCCTAGTATTCTCTCAGGAATCTCTTCTGGAATTCCTTCAGAGATTCCTTCTCGATAGTTTTTGTTGATTCTTCCTAGAAATTCTTTGGGGATTCCTTCTGGAATTTTTTTAGAAACTCCAACTGGCATTCCATCGGGGATTTCTCCTGGAAATTCTTTGTAAACTGCAGCTGTAATTCCCTTGAGTTTCCTGCTTGAATTTACTTGAGGAATCCTCCTGGAATTTTTTTCGAAGAGTTATCCTGGATTTTCTTCTGAAATTCCTCGAAAACTTCAATCAGGGATTTCTTCAGAATTTTCTGCAGGGATCTCTAAAAGAGATTCTTGAACCGCCAGAGACACCTGCAGAAGTTTCTTCAGGGTTTCATACAGCAGTTCCTGCAAAGATACGTCCAGAATTTTCTTTATAGATTCCTTCAGGAGTTTCTTTCAGGCTCCTCCTAGAATTCCTCCCTGAAAATATTTACATAATTATCAAGTTTGATATCTTCTGAAGGTTTTGAGAAAACAAAACAAAAACTGTAGTAAAATCAATATTTTATTGCCCTTCGTTTGCAATGGAGTAATGCAACATGCATTACACTGAGGATACCGGTAATATCTCAATATTCCTTTCATATTACATATAAATATTTGTCTGCTCCCCAAACAAATATAGTATTAAGGCTGTTAAAAATTTCAAAAATGTAAACTACGTAAAAACAAAAATGTATAAATAATTTCGGCTCTGTTAAGCCCATATGTGATGCCCGAGTTTTCCAAATAAACGAATAAGTAAAAAAAGCCTAATCACTGGTGGCAGTGCGGAGCCGAACAGAAATAAAAAAGGTATTCATTAGCTTATGTCATCAATGGTCATGAAAAAGCTTAGACTGCGAATTATAGAGCGTAATGACAACTTTTTTGCTTTGCCAATGTTTAAATTATGGTCAAATTTTGGTCACGCCGATTCACGCCGCCGCCGCCGCCGCCGAAAGCTGCCACCGGCGTGACGCCGATGACGCCGCCGCCGCCGGCCAAAAATGGCCCTCACGCCGCCGCCGAGAAAAATATAGTCGACGCACAGGTCTACTCAGGAGCAGGGATGCCATATGGGTCATTCCACGCCAAGTGACCGCTTGCAACCGGCCATCACGGATTTGAACCAAATTTGGTTGAAACATTTGTTTAGATGGAAAAAGAAAAAATCCAAATTTTGGTGCCGATCGGATCACCCCTCGGCCCGTGGCAGCACCCCTCGTTTTGGCCGATATGAAAATTATCCTCTCTTTCTTTTATTTTTATCGTTGAAACGATTGCACCTACACATTTTCGACCTTCGGCTTTTTTAAAGGAAATCGATCAGGGAATCCAGAAAAAATATTATTTTTTTGGTACAGTGTTGCCAGATATCATATTTTTCAATTTTAAAAATAAAAATCGATTTTTCTCAAAATACGTATATTTTGATTTTAAAAATTTTGATTCCATCGTGTTTATCAGACGTTTTTCTATCGAAAAAGCTTAACTCCCCAAAGTAATTTGCGTCGTTCCTGAGATATAGCGTTTTTAAGAAAAAATATTCATTTTTTTCATATAAAGTATCATATAAAATCAGGTGCAGTTTATAAATTTCGTAAAAAAAACATTGTTCGATGCCATATAATCACGTTTTGTGCTGATTCGAACAATATCGAGTATAAAAAGGATTAAAAAAATTGTGGCAGTGTTGTCAGTTTACCTTTTTTATTATACCATGAAACCTAACCTTCAAGTGTTTGACAATGTACAGGTTATTCTGAAAATGCGCACCATGTGTGTTGCAAGATGTTCGAACAGGATAAAAACAATACACTTCTTCTCTAACGGCCCTGCTGTTGACCTTTTCTTCACAGACAAACAGACGTAACACCTAGAAATTTTTTCGAGAAAATCCATCGCCTAGTTCACACTATGTGAAACGTCTAACGCTTAGAAAAATGATGTGCGCACCTCTGGTTGTGAAAGCTACAACTATAAAGGTTTAAAAAGATCGTTAAAACCGTGGTCGTTGGAATTTTTTCGAATGTTACGTCTGTTTATGGTCCTATTTGATAAAATTACCCGATAATTGACAGTTATTGTTAGTTTGATAGTTAGCAATAAAAAAATTGGTTTATTGGAAAAGATGAGGATATATTGTTAAAATATAAAATGTATCTATTGTGAAATTAATTTCAATTGTCATTTTATTCATTTCAACGATCTTGTAGATGGAAGTGTTGCCACACATGTCATTTTTATTGTAAACATCTAATTTACACAAAAGCTTTCGTAAATAGATAACACCAAATAAAAACAAATTATATCTGTTTTTATACATAACGAGCACATTTGGCAACACTGCATGAGTATGAACATAGATGGCAACACAATTCATAATTGCTACTCCATGGTTAATCGCAGCAAACGATTGTCGCTATAGTTTGTGTGTTTGCTTATCAGCGACGACAGCAGCTACTTCGATCACTCACCAGCATTCTTCACCATTCGCCATTCATTCATTCGCTTGCGATCAAAACTGCGACGAACGGCAACGAATATCCATGTCAAGCAACTTGCGCATGGCTTTCCACTGGTGATGGGGTTTCGTGCTTGATCTCGATTCGATTCAGCAAAAAGGAGTGAATATGGGAGTCATCTATAATTGATCGAACAATCGATTTGATTTATCGGAATTAACATTCGCGTACAACCGATCTCTTTTCCATGCAAAAAAGCCTAAGAAAAGTAGGCTTTAGGGAGCAAACGCCACTAATCCATTTCACTCAGAAATTTCTGTTCATTCTTCGCCACGAGACAAAAACTCATACCATATGCAATCACATCAATAGACAACACAATACCCAACACTGTTCTTCACTTCTCTGCCTGGGACAATAAAAGACATGATCTATTATTCGGCAATCCAGTAAGAGTAAACGCAATACCCGCACCTAATGTTTGCGTTTCCGCTAAATACTAGCATACTTGGCAACACTGCCGTAAAAATCAATCAAAAGATATTTTTACAGGGATTTTTATAAGGAGTTGGACCTTCGAATATAAAATAAAAATACTGAAGTCTGAGCTACCAGTTGCGCGACGATGCGTAGTATCTAATATTATCTAATTCCAAAGGATATCATACTTTATATTTTATCAGGTTCAGCTTCTGAAATTGGGTCATTGAATGTAGTTATATCGAAATTACATTTTCAGCAATGTTGCTTATAAATACACTCATCAAATGTATTCGTGAATATATTTTACGTCGATGTTGCCAAATGTACTAAACCTGAATAAAAAATACTTTTCATACTAATGTTCTAGTAAAATTAAGATTTCTACAATAAATATTACATATTTGGCAGCACTTCTGTTCAGATAATGTTAAAATATATGAAATTTGTTTAGAATTGATGATCTCAATCTCAGATACATTTTTTCTAGTTCAACAGGTTATGCTAGTCCATTACGGTAGACTCATAATTGATGAACTGGCAACACTGTAACATTTTTCAATCCTTTTTATACTTGATTTGTTTCAAATCAACACAAAACGTCTTTGTATTGCATCGAACATTTTTTTTTTGCGAAATTCATAAACTGCACATGATTTTATATGATAATTTATGTGGAAAAAATGAATAAGGTACCCCGGGGCAAGTGGGACCTAAAAAAAGGCTAGTTTGGTTTTGTCATGCCAAAAAATTCTAAACATAATTAGTTTTATAACTCCAATGGTTCTAAAAGACATTGTTGGTATATTTCTCCTGATTAACGGGCATTAAAACTGTTTCAAAATTTTTACATTCTATATATTATGCATATAATGAAAAGTGGAGCAGATCTTCATTTACTCCGTATCACGGGGCAAGTGGGACTAATTCGGAATGTTTGTACAAATGACTTAATATAGTTGCTGTATGTATGTAAGTTAGCATAAATTATAAATAGCTTATACGAATAACTATGTCTAGCGATTTATGTTGGAAGTGTTTTGTAGTATCGTGCATAAATTACGTAACACTCATAATAACGCATCACTGACAAAAAAGTTGATTTAACATTAGCATCTTGTGCAAAACAAATTGATTTTTTTATACAAAAAGCGCTATACAGTTAAATGCCGGAAGGTTTCCAAACTTGCTTTTCATATTGCATAGTTGATGAATCTCGTCAAAAGATTTTTTCAAGATTTACAGATGTTATGTTTTCCCCTACATAATTTTCCGATCATTAAATAAAGATTTTTAAATCGTGAACATTGAATAAGTCGTTTTCCAATTTTTTCATACTTCATGGCCGGTTTCTTAACACTCAGTAAAACTTATTATGCAACGGAAAACGAAAAAAAAAATAGAATGTGCTTAGATGAAAATATGAAAAATAGATGGCTTCGGAAAAAATATGTTCTACCCAAGGCTTTACCATTTTAAACAATAGCTTCATCACCAGAATAGTAGTAATTAAACATAATCCAACGATTTATTACTTAAGGCATCGATTTTTACTTCACTTTTGTGTGAATTTCGACTTGGGTTGAAGACAGTGAGATCAAACTATGACATTGTGTTTGTTTACTCTCATAGGTCTCACTTGCCCCAGATGCTGAAATGCACTGGGGCAAGTGGGAGCAGTTAACTAAAGGTAATAAATGAAAATAAATTACACTTTTTCGCTTAAAACAATTTGCAAGCACTCCAAATATTATCCTGAAACCGAAAAAGTTGGACTTTATTTGATATTCTATTTTCAAACGACGAATATAGTAGAGCACGTCAATCTCACTTAGTGAATTGAAAATTACATATGAACAACAATAACATATATGGTCTCTTTATGGTGAGAACACTAACAATTTTTGAATTCATAGTATCCGTTGGTGTGATACCTATGTTTTCCATGAAGAATGTTTGCCTTAAAAACAAAAAATAGATAAAATTATAGCCGTAGGTCTCACTTGCCCCGGATTCTCACTTGCCCCGGGGTACCTTATTTTTTCTTAAAAACGCTATATCTCAGGAACGACGCAAATTACTTTGGGGAGTTAAGCTTTTTCGATAGAAAAACGTCTGATAAACACGATGGAATCAAAATTTTTAAAATCAAAATATACGTATTTTGAGAAAAATCGATTTTTAGTTTTAAAATTGAAAAATATGGTATCTGGCAACACTGTACCAAAAAATAATATTTTTTCTGAAATCCCTGAACGATTTTCTTTAAAAAAGCCGAAGGTCGAAAATGTGTAGGTGCAATCGTTTCAATGATAAAAATAAAAGAAAGAGAGGATAATTTTCATATCGGCCAAAACGAGGGGTGCTGCCACGGGCCGAGGGGTGATCCGATCGGCACCAAAATTTGGATTTTTTCTTTTTCCATCTAAACAAATGTTTCAACCAAATTTGGTTCAAATCCGTGATGGTCGGTTGCAAGTTTTCACATTTTCTCGGTCACTTCATATGGAATGACCCATATATATACAGATTTAACTGTATTATACAGAATTTAGAGCATCCGTACAGAATTCGTTTTATTTGAAATACAGATTTTTGAGCTAAAGCGGCTATTTTATGTTTGTATGGGATACAGATTTTCTTCCAAATTGTGTATGGGATACAGAATTTTGATTAGAGTGATACAGATTTTTCAAAAAAAAAATATCTGGCATCCCTGCTCAGGAGTTTTGTTTCCTCTGTTGTTGAAATTAAGCCACTGTGCCCAATTGACTGAAGTTTTGTGGCGAATCTTAGGAATTCCTCCAGGTATTCTTCAGGAGCTTCTGCAAGAGTTCCTCCAACGATGGTTTCTGAAATTGTTTCTATGAAAATAAATCTCAACCGGGAGTTTTTAGACATTTCTAAAAAAAAATTCTTCAGGTAACCCTTGAAGAATAACTTCAACATGTTTTATGTATTTTCATAAAATACTTCAGTAAATATTTGTGGATGAATATCTCAAAGAATTCCCAGAGGAATCTCAAGGGACTTTGGAAGACTTTTCGAAGCAAACGCTGGAAATTCTCTGAAAATTCTGAAAATAAAAAAAATTAATGACAAATTTTTTGAGGTAATCTCTTACTGATATTCATGAAAAATCCTTAAACTGCTGAAGGAGTCTTAAGTGATATTTCAGAAGGAATTCCTTAGTAAGTTTAAGATGGAATCCATGGAGGAATTTCTAAAAGTTTACTCGGCGAAATTATTGAATAAATTGTCTATCAAATTCCTGAAGAAATCCCTGGAGATATTCTTGAATGAATCCCTGCAGGATTATGTGAAAGAATCCCAAGGAATATTCTGAAATAATTCTAGAAAGAGTTGCTGATGAAATTTCTGGAAACTCTCTCTCAGAAACACTTGGTGGAATTCCTACAAGGATTTATTGACACATATTTAGAAAAATTCCAAGAGAAATCTCTTCGTTGAGGATGTTCTGAAAGAATCTCCAGAGGAATTCATGAAAATATTTTTAAAGGAATCCCTGAAACAATGTTTGGAAAAATACTTTAACTTCTGTAAAGGTTTCTGGAAACTTCCAAAGGAACATATATGTGTAAAACTTTGTAGGAATTGTTACTGAAGATATTTCTAAACTTCTTAAGGAAATCGAGTAAAAATTCTTAATTGTATGCTTGGAAGAATTTCAGGAGGAGTTTTTGGTGACATACATGGACGAATACTCGGAGGAACTAATGAAGGAATCTCTATATGTTTTTTTTTTCAGAAATCACTGAAAGAACACTCCGTGAAGAAATTTATAGAAGAAGCCCTGAAAGATTTTTCCAAGCAACCCATGGAGAAATTCCTGAAAGAACCCTTAGATTACTATGTAAATATAATTCCTGGAGGGGAACGCCCATAAGCTACGCCACGCTTTGAGGAGGAAGGGTTTCCGAAAAGTGTGATTATTTGACGTACTATAAAAATATTGTGCCTAAGGGAGACGGGGGATTAAAACATACATGTTTTACATGACCTAATTTATGGAATTTCTTATGAATAAATCATTACAGGAGGTTCTCCATAGAACTTATTTGGATGAACTTGAAGCAAACTATTTCTGAAGCAACATTAGGAGAATTCTTGGAGCAATTCCGGAGTAATTCTGAACTCTTTATTTTCTAAAAATGGAACGCTGTTAGAACGTGCGGAATCCATGGATAGTAATCTGAAAGATTCACCAGAGAAATTTCTGAAATAATCTATGGATTTTTTTCTAGAAGAATTCTTGGTAAAATATCTCGAGGGTCCTCTATAGAAACTTCTGAAGATTTCATGGAATTCATGCATCCAAGAATGTCATTTGTAAATTGCCATGAAAATTTTCCAAGAGATAAACAAAGAATATGTAGGAGAATGTGATTGTGGACCTAATGAGAATACCGCCAAGAGTTTTGTTAGTAATCCGTTATGGCTTACTTGCTTAGTACTTAAAAAAGAATAAGTGAGGATCTTCAAAGTATTGCTATAGTATTACTTCATTTAACGTAACACCAAAAAATGTTGCGAATGATTCTCAAGATGAACTTTAGAAAAATACGCCTATATGTACAAGAAAAAAAATAGAAACTGTCTAAAAGTTACCAATTTTATTGCTATCACGTTTATAAGGTGGTTGGTAAATTTTGTTCGACGGCGTGGAAAAATATGAACAGCGGCGCGCCGGGTCAATATAACTGGGGGCGGCGCCGTGGAAAAATCGTCGGCGACGGCGGCGTGGCGCGTCGGCGCACACGTCTACATGAGAAGTTCTTCCCGGAATATGTCCTTTCAAAAGCTCCTCTGAACCTTAATTCGGGGAATTGTTTCATTAAATCTTGAAGAATCTCGGGGAATTTCTTCTACAAAAGTTATTACAAATTCCCCTGGAAATTCTTCCTATAATTTCTGGATAAATTTTCACTGGAATGTTTTAAGGAGTTTTCCCAAGAAAGCCTTCAAGAGTTTTATGGGTATTGTTCCAGGAGTACCTCCGGGAATTACGTAAATGTTTCCGAAAAGGGGCTGTCCATAAACCACGTGGTCATTTTTTGTGAGATTCCGAAGAACCTCCCCGCCCCGCGCGTGGACTTTCGCTCATTCAAAAAAAAATTGCATGGACCATGGTCTTTGTCCGAACCCTCCTCCCCCCACAACACGACCACGTGGTTTATGGATGGCCCCAAAAAACTTTCTGAAGAATTCTCGGAGGAACTTTAACTCTCTCAGGAAGAACCCTCCAGGAATAAATCTTCCAGATACTCCTGGAAGAAATACTTGGACAGAATTTCCGGAAGCAGAAATTCTTCCGGAACCCTCTAACCCTCGAAGGAACTATTGAATATTATCTTGTAGATGAGAATTCTCACAGCAACTGTAGGGAACAGTTCTCTGGGAAACCAAGAGGGTATCCGGGAATAGTTCTTAAGTTTCTCCTGAAAAAAAAAAACTCCAAGTAACTGTAGGGACCAGCACTTAGAGATATTCTTGAAAACAAAAAATACGAAAAAAATCTGAAAGGACCTTTTGGATTGGAATATTTTGATGAATTTTCGGAATAACTCAAAAAATGCCCCAATGCACAAGGAGGATCAACAGAGTTCCCTATGGAACTTCTATGAGAAATCTCAGTGGCAGAAATGACATAAATGCAAAATTTCGGTTTATCAATCCGCGTGATAAGTAAGTGATTTTCATTCAACCCAGCGTTCATAAGCACAGATAGATGAATTGATGATTAAATTAGAGTAAAAAAAACAAACCTCAGCTCAGATGAGATTTGAACTCGCATTGTTTATAGAAACGCTAGACATGTGCTCTACCAACTAAGCTACAAGGTCTGTATAGAAATGCATGAGTGAATTCCATGTGGAGATCCTTTAGGAATGCCAGACGAAGTTCTTGAAGAAATATATGTGGTAATTTCCAAAAGAGCTCCAAGAGAAGTTTCCAATGGAACTCTTACAGGAATTCTCGATGGAACTTTTGGAAATTCCCAATGAGACACCCATAGGAATCCAATTGCAGGAGAAATGTCTTGGTGTTTCTGGAAAAATTCGAAAAATCTCGATTGATCTCCTATAGGCATTTCCACTTATATAGAAATGTTCGGTTGATCTCCATTTGAGCTCCTAGGAATTCTAAGTAGTACATCCAAAAATAAAAAGATATCCGAGTGGAACACATTTTAGAATCTCCGGCTGAACTGTCATATAAATTCCCAGAGGAACTTGACGGTGCAATTCCAAGTGGAACTCTTTGAAGAATTCCTGGTGAATCTCCTATAGAAATTCCCGCTGAAGCTCCTGTAGCAATTTCTTGCGGAATACCTAGAGAAAATCCGTAAGCAACTGTTATTTAAATTTCGGTTGAATCTCCCAGACGAAATCTTGAAACTCTTCAGGGAATTGCCGGTGGAACTCCTAGAGGAATTCTTGGTGGAGCTCTCATAGAATGCTCCGCTGGAACATCCATGAGAAATATTCCAAAACCCAACAGAACACAAAACAATCACCTGTGGAACTGATTGAAACTTGGTTTCCTTTTTTGCGTTCTGAACTTTTAGAACTGTTCTACAAAAATGGAACACCGCGTAAAACGACTTATAATCATCATTCTTTTGCAGCACTCTGATCATACACTAATCCTCTTTAAATGGTGAAAATTTCATTGATTTTCTTGCAACGAGTGAAAGTTATTTCAGATTGACACAAGAGGAGGAAAAAAATCTTGCACAAACACGTTGAAAATTTAGCGTGGTCAGGTACGACAGTCGCGAAAAATGTTAATATCGTCAAAACCATTATGTGTTATGTGCACAGATGTTGTTAACCATGGCATAAGGAAGTGTCCTCGGAAGAAAAAAGCTTGGGTTCCTTGATAAATCTGCTTTGAATTTGAAGATTTGGCAAGAGTTCGAACTCTAGACATGGTTTTTTCACAACAAGATGATGAGAACCAATTCATTCAAGGATGACAACCTCAAGAATCGCGTGCTGCTTTTCAAAACGCACACAAGGGATATGTAGAGGTTTTACCTATTTTGATGAGCTGCCATGACAGCCGGAGATGATCAGTGGTGATCGTCACAGATGGGTAGTGTTTATCAACTAAAAAAACACTCAAATTTCGCGTTTTCTCAACTCACTGAATTGCCCCTCATTTCGCAATAAAAAAAAAGTTTGGCAATTTTTCTTCGGAATCCTAGTCAGACTAGTCAAGGCACTCAGGACACTGCATAGATGACCTGATTGTTGAACAAACGTGCAGAAGGGGTTGTTGCTAAAATTAACCACCGTTGTGCAGATTTTTAGAGAAGTCAACACTGAAAAAGTGAGAAAATGTGTGAAAAATAAAAATAAATAATTTCAAGGATATTTTTCCATGAAAGTACAATAAAAAACCTTTGTTTTGAGGGCTTCACCTATGTTTGTTATTCCATCCCTAAGATATACGTGATTTTGTCATTCCGGATTCTAAATGAACATAGCTTTAGCATGAAAGTGGATCAATAACCCTATATGAATTAAAAACAACTACGACCGAAGAGTTTTTCACTCTTTTCAGCTTCCCCTTACGGGCTTGACCTGGTTCAAGGAACCATGTGATTCATATCCCAGAAAGTTCGATAATTTCAAATAGTTCGATGAACTGAAAGCACATAATAATTTGTCAAAATTTGGAATTGATGCATCAACTGAATTTCAACTTCCGTTTATTTCGTTGCATGTCACTCCGCGCTTCTAAGAACAACACCTTTTTGTGTCAAGATGGTGCTCCCAAAATGTCTCAACGATTCCGATTTCAAACTGTCTCCACCCACTTTCGAAGCAGTGCAGCTTGAAAAGTCGCTCTGCACTGATATCGGCATTCGTGTCATGCCATTTTCCCCCGCCAAGACCATGTGTCATCATCGATACAATGAATCATTTCTGTTCGACGTTATGGCACAACATGAAAATAATTGCTGGCTGGATATGAGTACCTACCATTCGTTGGAATCGTAAAAAAAAGTCGAGTGGAATGTAAAAATATGAATGTCAGCAAAAATATTCAGCATTTCTTCCTGCCTTCAGCTATTTCCGTTGTACGTGTAGTCGTTGCTTCGGACGGTAATTAATATTTATGCCGAATACCGCCAGGTAATCGGCCCGTTTCGGTTACCGGTTTTAATAGCAATGTTTATTTTCGCACAAATGATTACATTTTAATATAAATACCTGACACTTGCTGCCGGGCGTACAAATGTAATTGCAATAGTACCGTTTTTTTTTTGGTATTTTGAAAATGTTTTAATGAGATGTTCAAAAACTTAATAAAAAAAACTATGTTGCAATCACTGTTCACGAATTAACAGAGCTAAACAACGCAAGCTATGCCTTTTCGATTCAGTTAATAAGTGGATTAATCCCTTATCCCGCATTCATTGACCATCATACCCTTCTGTTGGTCAACAATGAACAACAAAAAATCCAAAAGAAATCGCCAATTACCGAACGCCGCGAAATGGAAACATGATATTTTCAATTACGATTGTTTTCATCACCACTGTTGATTGCATTGTTGTCGTGTCACGTGGCTTCGTTTTTCGAGCAATTTTCTCTTAATAAAGGTAAAAATGGCAACTACCAATTGCCATTGTTGGGAAATTTATGGATTCAGTGCTTGAATGTGGCGGAAATTGGGAGTGCAAGTGGGTGGATGCGTGAATGGTCAGGTTGGATGGTCCAATGAAGATTTAATTGCTGCATTTTATTTATACATACTCGATTAATTTTCAAGTGTATTCGAGTGATGTTAGCGAATCAATGGAGGATGTTGTTTGTACATGGTGTTAGAATGTAAGTTCGGCCATTTACCGTATTGCAATTGTGGCAATAGCTTGGCTCTCTGACTAATTGACATTGAGGTTATTCACTGAAAAAGGAACATAAAGCAGAAATGTAATTTACTGGCATCTTTTGAAATGTGCGGAGCTCGTCGTTTTATTAAGCACAAGATTGAAAAAAACTCAAATCATATTTGAAAAACGTATTCCTCAAGAGTATTTTTGTGTCAGCAACTTTATTCACTCAGAGAACTGCTTTTGAATTGCCCCAATGTTCCACTTCGGTCTTTTGTTTCTGTGCTAGTTCTGTTTGTGATTTACCACAACTAAAAATGCTCGATCAACCCTTCAAACCAATCAACGGTTGATATGCCGACAGCATCATTCTCTTTCTATCACATGTAAGGCATATTTCTGGCGAAGTAAAAAATATACGATAAACTAAAATAGCATAGTGAACGATAGATTGTTGTTCGAAGAGCTTGGTGGTCTAATGTCTGAATCGTAGTCAGAAGGTCCTGGGGAAGCGTCATATTTTCAGAATGTTGATATTATCTCTCAATTTGTCAATTGAACGTGCTTTGATTGATCCAGTTTGAGTTCCCATTCTGAAGAATCGCAACTTGTTATGTGGCTTAGTTGGTTAAAGCGCCAGACTGGCGATACAGAGTCGTGGGTATGAATCCCAGCAAAACAAGTGGTATTTTTTTCACAAATTTATCTCTCAATTTGTCAATAAAACGCACTTTACCTTCAAATGCTTAATGTTTTATGCCTGATTTTTTGACAGAATTTTTGTGGAACTCTGAGTTGTTGATAATCTTGAATTAAGCTCAGATAGCTCGAATTGAGAATCTCTGCCCCTCTAGCTATGGCCATGCTCTTATCTACATATCCAACTTATTGTATATGTATACCCGAGCGGAGGAAAATAGCAAATTGGCAACAACAGAATCACATAGCCTGTTATTATATCATAATTTGCTATTATTAGCTTATCAACTAAATGCTTTCTATAACATGTTTTGTTGAGCAATCTTATTTTGTTATGTGTGTGGGATTAGGGATGTATGTAGTACCGGTAGTGCCGGTACCGAAAATCCCGGTATTACCGATCAATTTTTGGTACCGAAATACCAGTACTAACTGAGCCTTGGTACCGGTACTTTCGGTACTGGGAAATATGAAACCTAGCAACGAGCTAGCAATTGCTAGAGCCGAAGCGAGAGCTAAAACATATGTAAGTAAAATAATGAACTGGATTCAAACTCTGGTCCGCTGATTGAGAGGCACATACTATACTTCGCGGCTGTATCACCGAGTTGTGGGACAAACGATAAATGTAAATCTGTTTCTACTTATCTGGTCAGATAGGTTTGTTGACATCTTGTGCAAACAACTCGAATTTACATGACGGATGTAAAATATAGTTGAATTTGCCATTCAGTCTTGAAATGTTTACGTACTCTGATGGTTTACGTCACGTGAAAATTCTTATTTTTAAAGAGTGCAGGATAAACATAGCAATAATTGGTTTATTGAATCTCGAATGTTGGAAATGGATTTACTAGCTTTGAATTTAATTTGTTAGATTAGGGTTTCTTGTTTGTCTTCATTTTTTAAGAAGAAATTAGGGATGAATATATGTAAGGTTGTTCCCGTTTTATTTTAGACTGGCTAAGGTACTGCCTGTAAAACTGGTCAGTAGCTTAACAATAGCTCTAAAAACAGTTTCATACAAATTTTTATATAGGTTTATCTATTTATATTTTTGTTCTACATAAGTGACACGATTTTGTCAGCCCCTTTTCGGAACACATATTTTGCTCTCTGCAAAAACTTAGACAGTTTTTCAAACTTTATTTTATTTTATTTTTACATCTTAGTTGTAGGTCGATGAAAACCAATAATAAATAATTAAAATTTGACTGTAAGATAATGAGAGCAAAAAGTTTGTCGCAAAATGGGGCTGACAAAATCAAGGACCCGATTTTGTCAGCCCCATAGTATTTCTAATTTCATTGTTTGATTTTATGACATCCCTGAAAACCGGAATTCACAAATGTCTGGTAAATGGCAGATTTCATTGTTCAAAATATATAACTTCTTCATTTCAGTAAAAAAAAATTCCAGTACCGGTTTTATACCGGTACTACCGGTACTGTGAGCCTTAGTTCCGAAATACTGGTTCTCACCAAAAGGGGTCGGCACTGCGACCCCTATTTGGGATACTTCTACCAGATAACATTCCAATCACATATTTTGATGTAGAACATGTTGTGGTAAACTATAACAAAATAATAACTAGTTTTCTAATTCACTGTTTTTTACTTGTTATCAAATCTAACAAAACATGTTATTAAATTCGTCTTCCAGGCTCATTTTTTCATTAAAATATTTATTATGTTGCCGTTGTTTATAACATAATATGTTATGTTAATAAAAAATAAAATTACTGATTACATTATTCAGTTATTAATAAAATTAACATATTTTGTTATGCTGTCGATATTCTCTTCTACTCGGGTAGTCATACGTTCATAGACGATGGATTGAAACCTGATCAAAATATTACAAAACATAATGTTCAGTTCAATAATTATCGCGGTTGTTAACTGTCGTATGTGACACATTCTTCCGTGACGTTACAACGTTTTGACGCCTCTTCTGTCAGATTTTTCACTATAACTCGTAAATTCGACCGTAAACCCTCAAATATTTTTGCATATTTGGACTCCTTGTAAAATTTCCAATAAGTTTAATCTGTTAAACAGTTTGTTTTCATTGGAAAAGTATTTTAAAAATGGAAATTAATACTACTACTACTCATTCCCATTTTTAACATACTTTCACAATAAATACTAACTGTTCAACAGATCGTACTTAATGAAAATTTTACAAGGAATCCGAATATGTAAAAATATTTGAGGGTTTTCGGTCGAATTTACGGTAGAATGTGTCATGTATTTCAAACAATCCAGTACCCACATAAAACAAAACCTGTAAATGATGTAAATAAATGAAGAAGATTGAGTTTATGTTGAAGTTATTTGGATACACTAAAAAATCCCCGTGTTATCATTCATAGTCTGTTTTTGCATACCTTCCTAATCGATCTTAGTAAATAACATCAAAAGTCACACATAACCCAAATAAAAAGAACCCCAAATCACTCCTGTAATAAACATGCGTGCTTTGTTTTCGTATGCTCGCAGTCTCCACCTTCGGCTACAATCAGGGGGATAATCCTTCAAAAGTTGCCCTTTTTGCCGGTGATCCTTCGTTAGCTTTGCTCCGGCATTATTTATTGTAACGGAAAAGCATCAACTCTAATTCCCGATTCACCTTTCTTTCCTGTTCCATTTCAGGTACGTACATACTACGGCTTCCGATGCGCACGATAGCTAAGAGGCACGGTCCTCAAAGTATGACAGCCGGATCAATACGCGTACGTACGTATGTAGCAACAGAATATGTCAATCCTCAGAAAAAACCGATGATGGATTTCGATTATAATTTGGATAAGGGCTAGGAAGTTTTCCTCGAATTTATTTGAAGTATGCCACTCATAAGATGCTCAAGAGTAAATGCGCTTTTCCTCTTAGACTGCCCGAGTGCTTCCGTTATCCCATTTGTGGAAACATCAAGCGTAGAATATCTTCAAGTTCGGTATTCAATTGGTTTCCTTCTGTGTTTTCTTTCGGAATGGGTTATCCGAAGAAGAAACTTGCTGCTTCAGCAACCATAGAGAGGAACTTTTCCATTTGATCCCCCCACCTCTCCCAGGGAGGCTCTTTTGACAGCCTTCAACCACTGAAATGATTGTCCACAAATTTCCTGTGGCTGCATTTCCACAACAATCTATGTTGGATCAGTAGGTACCGGTTTTCATCTTCAGGCACACTTCCAGAGCGGCAAGCTGTTGCTGAATGTTGATGCTCGGCAGTGCGAACGGAAAAGGTTGTTTATACTTGGCTCATAACATGGAAGGCGTTCGTAGCAATTTACAATGCCACAAGGGAAGCGCCACCCGCAAAGATGCCGGGTGGTACACATTCTATGGGGGGATTCTCACCATTCTCTCGATAAATCTCGGAAAGAGGAAACCAGGAAGAACGTAGGCATTCCCGGCATTACTTTATTTGTCAGCAAATATTTACTGAAGATACAGCGTAAAGCTCCACTTGTTTATTGGTTGGAGAAATGTATTCTCTCGGCAGCCACGCACCGTCTTCAACCTAGGTAGTAGAACTGGCGAACCCTTTGCAGAAAGTGTCGTCTATATTTGGCGAGTCTATTTGGGAAACATGAGCTCGGGAGGCCTAAAGCGGATGGTAAATGTGGGTCTGTTAGGCCAATATTTGCCAAAAGGAAGGATGGTACCAATGGTGAATGTTTTAGCGGAAAGATACACGTCTGATTCTGGCAGACTCTAAAGTGGATGATTTATATTCGGTAAATCTGCTACATTTATTATTCAGCGGAAATTAGGGATTAAGTTGTTCTTGTTTCTTATTATTATATGCCATTTAGATGGAAATTGGCATAAATTATATGTCGTTTGTTTATGTATGCTGTATATTAGTTGACGATATATGTAAATTAGTCATCAATGCTTTGCCATAAACTCTGTTTGCACCTTCAGTCTTACAATTTTCTTCCGTGCCTACTGTCTCCGCGCTGTGCAGGTAATCATCAAGGTGTTGCTTCAAACATTAAATCACCATTAAAAGACTTCGGTTCAAATATTGATAAATTGGCAAATTTAGAGAGGCAAATTGTGGAAAAAAACGTGTTCTGGTGGGATCCGAACCCACGACTCCGTATTCGCTAGACGCTTTAACGGTTTTGCGGAATAGATAGCCAAACTGACTTCGAGCCGACACCATGAACACTCCTATTTTCACAAATCCATCTCTCTTTCGGCTTAGATGCCAACCTCTCAACACGCTCGCGGTTGTGCCTTCGACACAACACAAAGCGCTTCGTGTAGGTATGGTACGCACCTGCCATTCGTACTTTCTAGCTTACCACTGCTGTCGATACGTAGCACTGTGCAGCAAGCCGAGCCTCTACATCTTAACCCTCGAGCAGTCGCGTCTTTGACTACCTGCAGCAACGCCGCGCTCACGCTGTGTACCACAAGCGTGCATTTTTCATGGTGCGTGTACTCAGTACACGACGCGACCTCTCCCGGGTTAATATGGCCAAAGAGACACCAACCGAAAACTTACTGTTGGCGCGACAGCCTCTGATAGTCACCCTATATGAATAAAAAGAAGGTAGTAAAAGAATAGAATGTGTAGCAATTGAATTGCGCACCCGCATCTAGTGAATTATAATTAGGATAAATAAATAAATATATAATAATAAATTGAGTGGGCAGAGGCACTATGAATTGTGAGTAAGATTTATATGATTATAATGAAATGTTGCTAAATAAAACCGTTTTTAGTTTAAGCTGATCATCAGAAACGCCGTGTTTAGATCTGCTATAGAAAATAGTGCTCCGATAGAATCGCCGCCACAACAAACTTAAAAATTTATAACACTTGTCGCCACCACCGAGTTCAGTAAAATGCAGACAAATCAATCGTCATCGGAAATGATGAAGTTGCAGCTGGAGTACTGGGACATCGAACGGTCGATAAAGCTGAAAGCAATAGCGGACCGGGAGAATGTGGAGCTGCTGTATGCACGAAAACGGTTCTATCTAATGAGATCTAACTTTTTGCTTGGATCTGTTGATGAGTGTGAACACAGCTCCAACAGGTTGGAAGAGCCTGCGAGCGAAGTGATAGGCACTCCACCACCTCTCGTTTTACTTCTGTTAGAGGTGCACAATCTGATAGAAATCCAAATTGTGTACCTACATCACAACAAATTTGTGCTGCTGTGTTTACAGGAGACCCCGAAGATTGGCCGGTATTTATTAGCCAATACCAACACAGTACGCGCGCCTGTGGATACAGTAACACTGAAAATTTGGTGCGGCTGCAGAGGTGCTTAAAAGGGAAAGCTTTAGAGTGCGTTCGTAGTAGTTTGATGTTACCCGAGTTAGCCCCGAAAGTAATTCAGACATTGGAAATGTTGTATGGGCGGCCAACGGTTTTGATCAACTCTTTGATCAATAAAGTTCGAATGATTCCACCACCAAATATTGATCATTTAGAAACAGTGATCGATTATGGAATGACTATACAAAATCTATTCGATCATTTGAAAGCAATGAACCAAAATTAGCATCTCCGCAATCCGACGTTGCTACAAGAGCTAGAGGCTAAGCTACCCGGGCAGATGAAATTGGAATGGGCGAGATACAAGAGAGGTCATGGTCCGTCATCTCTTGAAACCCTCAACGGATTCATGAGAGAAAAAGTTGAAGCAGCATGTGAGCTAACATTTGTGGGAGTTCAGTCAGAATCGACTCAGATTCAAAACGACGATTTGGATTTTCAAAATGAAATATGAACACACTCTAGAGGAGATCATCACTTGTATAAAAACTGTTTAGTTTGTAGGATGCAAAACCATCATGTTAGGAATTGCACAGAGTTTAAATCATATGGAGTCAGTCGTCGTTGGTATTTGGTAGGAGAACTTAAACTGTGTAGATGTTGCCTAGGTCGCCATAGTTCAAGAGTTTGCCCAGACGTACATGCGTGTGGAATGAATGGATGTCAGATGCTTCACCATCCATTGTTGCATCAGATAAGAGATCAATAGGGTGGAATATTCGCGCTATGAAGTAGATTGTAAAACTTCATAGAATGAAGAATTACTGGGGTGGGAATGTTTGCGCGACAGCCTCTGATAGTCACCCTATATGAATAAAAGGAAGGTAGTAAAAGAATAGAATGTGTAGCAATTGAATTGCACACCCGAATCTAGTGAATTATAATTAGGATAAATAAATAAATATATAATAATAAATTGAGTGGACAGAGGCACTATAAATTGTGAGTAAGATTTATATGATTATAATGGAATGTTGCTAAATAAAACCGTTTTTAGTTTAAGCTGATCACCAGAAACGCCGTGTTTAGATCTGCTATAGAAAATAGTGCTCCGATAGAATCGCCGCCACAACACTTACGTTTACTAGCATACACCGCAAAACTATTGGGCACCATGACAGCAACGCTACCAGGATGTTCTCTCCGAGACCACTTTATTGCTACTAGAATCCATTTCGTCCCAGGGCACCGGTATGATCTTAGTAGTCGACTCTGAACCCTTGGACCACCTATTGTAGAGCGTAACCTTGTATCCATTCTCCGAGTCCACGCGTCACCTTCTCTGAAGCTCCAAGATGATGTGGGTGATAGCTAATGAAAGGCATTCCAGCCAAACACATATTCTGAACAAGATTGTCCGGAGTTGAGTCTTCTCTGCATATGGCAAGAATGCGGTCAAGCATTATGCGAAAACGTAAGCACACGAACAAGACGTATTCCGCCGTTTCCTCTAAACCAGCACAAACCGGGCATTCGGGAGAAACCGCATGACCAAAATTATGTTGATACTGTAGGAAGAAACCATGACCTGAAACAACCTGGGTTAGGTGGAATGGCGCCAGTTAACCCAAGTATCTAACCTCGGGCTCAACCTGTGGGTCCACCATCCTTTGGTGGAATTGTCCCACGTACGCTGCCATTTGACCATGGAGGCCAATATGACAGTTCTGCGTTTGCCTCTTTTGCCGTGCATTTCGAAGCTCTCTATGTCTTCCCCGATAAGGATGCCGATAGGCACCATATCGGTGATGACGCATAGTGCATCGTATGACATGATACGGTACGCGCTTGCAACCCTCAGGCATATTAGTCTATAAGTACTTTCCAGATTACCATGGTAGCTTTTGGTACTTGGCGTCGTGCCCCAAGCTGGGCCGCTGCCCCAAGCAACACGACTTGTTTCAAAGTCAGTAACAGCAACCTTAGTGCAATTTTTTTTACTGTCCCCCAAGCAACACACATGTTATATAAAAGTTACGACAGCGCAAGTTTTGGTTGTATAAAAGTTTATTTTACGTTATTTCAACACTATGTTAGAATTACGTAAAATAAACTTCTATACAACCAAAACTTGCGCTGTCGTAACTCTATTATAACATGTGTGTTGCTTGGGCCGTATTATATACGATAAAACGCAATTGCTTCTTCTTTGAAACCCAAAAAGCGCAGATTCTGAATCGTTATGCAACTTGAGAGGGAATGATAAAAAATAAGAAATGTTCAGACTCAAACCATTGACTCCAGAAGTATTAACTACTCACCTTACATACTACACCAGAAGCACTGTGAGAGAATTGCTGCTCAACACAACATAAAAACTACTGAAGTTACTTGTTACTTCATTGCATCTTGTATGTAACAAGTTAGAAAACTGTCTAAATGAAAAGACGCGCAAGTTTTTCGTAACACGTTTGGAACATTATCTGTAACATAGCACATTTAATGCAAGCTGACTGTTTTATCACTTGTGAGGAATATGTAAGCTCCGCCTCCACGAATCGATATCAAACACGAGGTATTTGGTGATTTCTATGAAACAAAGCCGAAACTTTACGATATTCGGAGTTTACATGCAACTCAATTGACAAGATTGAAGTTGTGTGTGCTTTCAGTGCAACTTATTTAGACCAAAGCATAGAAAGCCACATTTTGGATGATGTTGCAGGTGCTGCTTGGAGCTTCTTATTATGGACGAGACGACACTAGCCAGAAGCTTTCGCGTGCTGACATACACCACAGAGCTATTGGACATCATCCGAGGTAGTCCCGAGGTTGTTCATAAGCACCACCTCAGTTTTGTGGTGAGCCTATTCCAGTTTCCTGGATCTCATCCACTTCTCCACAACCGCGATCGAGTGGGCAGTAGCCAATTCTACTTCTTCGATTGATTAACCGTAGACCTTCTCCAGCGTAATGTCGTCAGCAAAGCTGACGATCTCCACTCCCACCAGGAACTCTCGTCATTCATGTCATTCCATAACACCGGACCCAGGATGGAACTTTGCTGGATTCCTTAGGTTACTGAGAGCACTTCCGACAACTGCATGACTGCACAGTAGCAAATCCCCCGCCTCTTACGCTAGAGCGCTATCTCGGCGGTTTTTGTATCTGGCAGGATATCTTCGGTCGATCTTCCCTTTCGGAAGCCGAATTGGTTGCTCGAGAGACCATTTACACCCGCGGTGTGCCTCAACATTCTTTTGAGATTGATCTTTTCGAGCACCTTCCCCGCCGTAGCGATCAAGCATATTGGCCTATATTCCGACGGGTCTCCGGGTGGTTTCCCGCCTTTGGCAATAGAACCAGAATCTGCCGCATCCAAACTTCTGGGAAAACTCCCCAGTCCTGCTATTTCTACATAGCAGACCTGAACCTCTCGGGAGCCTCTGCAATAGCTACTTTCAAGGCCAGGTTTGGAACTCCGCCCGGACCTGAGGAATAACCTACGTCAAGGGACTTTGCTATCCCCGCAAGATCCACAAAGGCGAACTTCTCCTCACCCTCAGCCCCAGTCCCTGACTGTCTTACGAAAGGAGACTGAGATCTAGGATCATGACGTGGTAAAAGCCCCCCGATGATCCCCTCCAACATCACTGGAGATTTCTCTGTAGGAGCCATTACACACCACGATCCTGCTGGCATCCCCCCATGCATCAACAGCCTGGAGAGGTTGATCTTCTCAAGCGCTTCTTCCGTCACGTCGAACAAGCATATTGGCATTGGCGTAGCTAGGGGGGGTTCCAGGGGTGCCTGGCACCCCCTAGAACAAATTTGGCACCCCTTAGAATTTTTCCTTGAGTCATCTAAAATTTAGAGTTTCACACAATAAATTCCGGGGATTCCACCATGAATCAATATTTATTGAAGGCACATTTGAATAAAGCTCAAACACACCCGGAATTACTTATACACCTGTTGCACGTTTTGGCGTTTTGGATATTGGTGAGAACAATCAACAGACTTCTCCATGTATTCCTCCAGTAATACCTTTATCTATTCAAACAGAGATTTTTCTAGGCTTCTTTTATGGATTGCTCCCGATATTTCTTTAATAAACTTCTCTCAGGATTCTCCAGGCAGTTCAGATGGGGTTGTACATACTAGAAATTTCAGCGGAGATTGATCCAGCAATTTCTCATAGTATTTCTTTCGAAATTCTTACTATTGTACTTCTTGGAATTCTTCTAGGGATTCTTCTAAAAATTTATCTTGGGATTTCTTCAGGAATTCCTGGTGGGGTTTTCAGGACAACCTTCCTGGGATTCTTTCAGAAGTTTCTTCTGGTGATTCTTCCAGGAATTCCTTCAGAGATTTTATTCAGAGATTCTTCCAGAAATTTCTCATGAAATTCCTCCAGAAGCTTATATTGGCCTTCCTCCGGAGAATATGGCTAGGATTCCAGCAATTTCTCTTAGAACTCCTCCAATAATTCTCACTGTGATACCTTCAGGTATTCCACTAGGGAAGTTCTTTCGGAAATTCTTCCAGAAAATCATCCTGGGATTTTTCTAAAAATTCCTTTGGTGATTCTTCCAGAGATTTCTTCAGGGATTTAACCAGGACTTCCTACCAGAGTTTATTCCAGAAATTCCGCAGGGGATTTCTCCAAGAACTTCTATTGGCCTTCCTCCATGAATCCCGTTTGGAATTCTTCAAGCAATTCCCATTATAACTCCTTCAGAAATACTTTTTCACCTGGCATATTTACATGCTGCAATACTTTCGGGAAATCTTCCTGAGATTCCTCAAAAAATTCCTCCTGCAATTCTATCAGGGATTCCTCCAGTATACTCCTACCGATTCTTTCAAGGAGAACTGTAGGTACTCCTCCGGGCACTTGGTAGAGGAACTTCTTTTAGGATACCCCCGGCATTCCTGATTCAAGAATTTCTCTAGAAATTACTTCTATGATACCTCCCTGAATTCTAAGAATTTCTCCAGATCCGCGCTTCCCAAATTCCCAAGATCCGCTTCCCTATTTTGGGAAGCGCTGCTCCAGTTATTCCAGCTGGGATTCTTCTAGCAATTCCTGCGGTTCTTCCAGCTATTCTTCCTTAATACATTCTAACTATGGTAGTTCCGAAATAATGCTACGGATTCTTCTAGAGCTTTCTCTTGGCTTTTTTGTTGAAATCTTTCCAGGTAATCTTCCTGGAATTTTTTCAGAAATTTCTTTGGTTGGCCTACCAGGGATTTCTCCAAGGACTCATTCAGGAATTCCCATAGAAATTCCTCATGGAATTCCTGCAGAAACTCCCTTTGGTCTTCCTCCAAGAATACCTCAAACAACTCCTCCTAGGGTTCTTCCAGCAATTCCTTCAGAAATTCTTACTATGATACGTCCAGATATTCTTCTTGTGATTCCTTTACGAATTTATCCTAGCATTATAGCTGGAATTCTTCCGAGAAATCTTCCTGATATTTCTTCAGAAATACCTCGCGATTCCTTCAGGATCTTCTCTAAAGATTCTTCCAGAATACCTCTACCGGTTCTTGCAGGGACTTCTCTTGGCATTCCAAGGATTTTTTCTTTCGATTCCACCAGGCATTCCTGATTGAGTTTCTCTATAAATTCTTGTATAGTTTCCTCCAGCAATACCTCCTAGGATTTCTGATGAGATTTCTACAATGATACACCCCAGAATCCTTTTAACAATACCTCCTGAGATTTTTCCTGTGATTTCTTCAGAAGCTCTCCGGTGATCCTCCAGGCATTTTTGTGGAAGATATTTTATCCAAGGATTCTCTCATAAATTTCTCATGGGATTTCTCCAGGAACTCAACTTGGTCTTCCTCCAGGAAAATCTCAAGCATTTCTCAAGCAGTTCCTACTGTGGTTCTTCCAGCAATTCCTCCTAGGACTCCTCCAGAATTTCTTACTGTCATATCATCCGTAATTTTTCTAGGATATATTCTAAGACTTTCTCCAGGGAATCCTTCAAAACTTGCTAGGGGACGGGCTTGGTGGTCTAGTGGCTACCGCTTCTGATTCGTATGCAGAAGGTCATGGGTTCAATCCCTGGCCCGTCCTTTTCCTCCTACTTTGTATCTTTCTATCCACTTTCTCTCTCTTCTCTACAAATTCAACTCATGTATATTCATATGTTCATAGCCATCGCTAGAACCAGAAACGAATTGAAAAAAAAAGTCGTTTCCCTCCCTTCCAACTTCCACTCACAGCACAGTGTATATATAACGCCTATGAGCGATTCCAAGCAACAGCATCAAAATTAAGGAAAATTTTTAATTCATGATTTTCTATTGAACTGAAACTTTGCACAGTTTTTCAGTTCCATCTAAATCGCCATTTTTCGATATCAAATTTTTATTTAGAGCCACGACTAACTTTTCAAAAGGGTGTATGTGAAAATGGTTCAAAAATATTCAAAAATATGCACAGCAAAAACGGATTGTTCGATTGTTATGAATTTTTCAGCAAAGTTAGATAGCTAAATGGTGATTTCTAAGAAAATATACGCTGTGAAAAAAAATCTATTTTATCATTGAAAAACATCATTTTTGTCACAAAAACTCAAATATCTCAAAACCCTATCTTTTAACCAACTTGAATTTTTTAGGGAAAACGGTCCATTGTATTAGCAATCTACCATAAAAATTTGGTGATGGTAAACTAATAAACAAAAAAGTTATAACATTTCAAAAATTTCACAATTTTTACATTTAGTAAAAAAAATTTTTTTGTGTAAATTATTGCGGCCGGAAATCGCGATTTGATGCTGATTTTATTGTTCAGCAAAGTTAGATAACTAAATGGCGATTCCTAAGAAAATATACACTGTGAAAAAAATCTTTTTTAACATTAAAAAATATCATTTTTGTCACAAAAACTCAAATATCTCAAAACCCTATCTTTTTACCAACGTAATTTTTTAGAGAAAACGGTCCATTGTATTAGCAATCTACCATGAAAATAAACAAAAAAGTTATGACAATTCAAACATTTCACAATTTTCACATTTAGTAATAATTTTTTTTAGTGTAAATTATTTCGGCCGGAAATTGAAGTTTGATGCTGATTTTATTGTTAATGGCCTTGCGTGAGTAAAACAAGTTGTTTTTATTATATATTATATATACATATAATATAATATACTATGTACCGTAATGTTCCGATTTTATCACGCCCTCCGCGCATTAGTCGTTTGTTCATTAATTTGCTGTTACATTTGAGGACAAGTGTTTTCCCTCTTCTTCAAGATGAATGTTGAAAGCGTGTTTTGCAACGTTAAAAATATTGAAATGGGTATAGATGTTGAAGAATATTACAGGGCATTTTTGAAAAGGGGCGTAATTAAATTGTTTAAACAGATGTCGCTGATGGCAATTTCTCAGTTGTTGTCGTTTTCGAACTTCCTGCGCCCTGCTTTACCGATGATATACAGATGGCTCGTTTGTCAAATTTTAGACGGCAGGACGTGCAAATGCGTAATTTTGTACACAATGTGGACATTTGGGCATAACCAGTCTCTTTCAGTTTATCTATGGTGCTTTCGGTGAGATTTCGTAACTCTTTTGAACATTTTTTTTTCATCAAACGGTCTACAAGAGAGCGTTGAGTTGAAGACCTTTGAGAAAGCGACTGTTCATCTTGTTCGTTAGATTATAATAAACAAAATTACTTATTAATTTTAACTTACTTGTTTGGTGTTGGTGGCTGAAGAAAAAAAAATACTATACAATTTTTAATATTCATAGCGGTAGTATTTTTTTGTTTTTTTCGTGAGCATTGTCAGGTATGTATACAGACAAACAAACGTAACACTGGCGAAATTTTCATTGACCACGCCTTCAACGATCATTTTGAATCTTGGTTGTGGCTTTCATAACAAGAAGAGCGCCCATCGTTTTTCTTTGCGTTTGACGTTTCACACTAGCGCCTTCTGATGACGATATTGCACAACGCAGTGTTTCGTGAAACATTTCCACCAGGTGTTGATAGTGTGAACTGGGCGATGAATTTTCACTAAAATTGTTCTAGGCGTTTCGTCTGTTTGTCTGTGGTATGTACCTCTTATGCATTTGTTGTTGTTGAAGTTACTCGCATTCTTCCGATCATAAAGTCTGTTCTCTACACACTTAATTTTGATTACCGAGTTCGGTAATTTTTTGACGAGATTAAAACTGCTGAGCACCGAACTCGTTCAGCAAAAATGCATTGTTTACCTTTTCCATACGATTTTGACAGTTGTTTTACTGAGCCTCAGTAAAATCGATTACCGAAACTACCGAGATCGTACTGCTGTTATAATCTCGTCAAAAAAGTACCGAACAGACAATTCAGAAATAAGTGTGTAAGAGGGATTTTTTTTGCGGATAAACTAGACGTATACGCGTATAAAAAACTTTTATTATACAGCTTTTGTCTTAAAAATAAATTCAATTCCATTTTTCTTATAATCAACAGCTTTTCAACACTATCAAGGGATTTTTTCACCAGTCACGTACAATAAAAAGTATGACAATCTCAATATTTTTGATCACAACACTGGATCGCGTCTAAGTTTCAAATAGATACTATAGTAATTACGAATAATCAAACTAAAGTATCATGAAAACAACTTGTTTAATTCAGGCGGTAGCCTTTACAATAAAATCAGCATCAAAATATAATTCTCGAAATAATTTACACAGAAAAAATTTTTTTTTGTTACTAAATGTAAAAATTGTGAAATGTTTGAAATGTCATAACTTTTTTGTTTATCAGTTTACCATCACCAAAATTTTATGGTAGATAGCTGATATAATGGGCCATTTCCCCTAAAAAATTGAAGTTGGTAAAAAGATAGGGTTTTGAGATATTTGAGTTTTTGTGACAAATATCATATTTTTTCAAAGTAGAAAAAGAAATTTTTTACAGTGTATATTTTCTAAGGAATCATCATTTAGTTATCTAACTTTGCTGAAAAATTTATAACAATCGAACAATCCGTTTTTGCTGTACAGCTTTTAGAATATTTTAGAACTATTTTCGCATACACCCTTTTGAAAAGTTAGTCGTGAGTGAATATGGAGGTTTAATATCAAAAAATGGCGATTTATATGAAATTGAAAAACTGTGCAAAGTTTCAGATATTTTTGAAATGGTCGCTCAGGATCGACTGACATGACTCCGTGGAATTCCTCCAATAAGTTATGCAACCAAAGCGTGCTGTGCCGCTTGACCTTATTCACCTTATTCACCACACAATCTATCACGAACACTATAAATAACCCCTATCCATGGATCGCATCACCGACCCAACGGTGACTCCCAGATCTCCCATCCTTTCCGTCTAACAAATACCCTAGTCCGTGCGGGTTGTGGGGACGCAGAGTGCTCTCGGTCTCTAGTAGCAACAACCAGTACACTCTAACATTCCTTTCCCTTCCCAGCTGACTATAAGGACTTGGCCGGCGCCGCAATTGATCAAATATGCATGAGCTGCTAAAATTGCACTTTGAGAATAAGTGGAATGTCCCAGCCCCTTATTCAGTTGGATCTCAGTGCAATTGGTACCAGTTCAGATCAATCACGGAGGAGCAACCATTGACATGTATAGTCAGAATTGATCGTTTTTTTTTTTGATCGGAATCCTTCAAAACTTGCTAGGATTCTTCAAGGCAATCTTTCTAGGAGCATTGCAGAAGTACCTTCAGTGTTTCCTCCTGGAAATCCTATAGGTTTTCCTGGAATTTCTCCAAATATGTCTTATTGAATTATTCCAGGAAATCCTCTTGACTTTCATCCAGGAACTCCTCCTGGGATTCCATAAGCGATTTCTGCTTTTGTGTAGAATTAGCATAAGTTAAAATACACAATAATAAAAATTAAAAAAAAAAAGATTCCTGCTGCTTCTAATGTTTCAGGAATGCCTTTTGTAGGTCTCGTCATGAAATTCTCACGGTGATACCTGCAGGAATCCCTCTAGGGATTTCTCCTGCCCTTCTAGTTAGGATTCTTCTAAGCAGTGTTCCTAGGATACTTCCAGAAATGCCTTTGATCCTTCAAGGGATTTTTCTAGAGACTCATCCAGGAATTATTCTAGAGTTTTTATTTGTGGATTACTATAGAAATTAATCACGGTATTACTCCTGGAACTTCTCTTGGGCTTCTCAAAGGAATTCCAGTAAAAATCTCTAGAGGAATCACTAATTGAATTTCAGGAATAGTTGGTATTTCCAGAGAAATCCTAGAAGGTATTACTAGAGAAATCTCTAGTGGAATATTATAATCCTATCATAATTAATTAGAAGGCACAGAATGTTGCTAATTGACAAATTGAGAGATGAATTTGCGAAAAAAAATCGCGTTCTGGTGGGATTCGAACCAACGACTCCGTATTCGCTGTTCCGTAGTATGACCATTTCTTTGAGGATTCCTTCGACATGGTTATTTATCTTTTTTTTGATAATTACTGCGGTAGTTTCATTAGAATTTCATCATCAATTTGCTTGGATTTTTTTTTGCTAAATTCAATGGCTATTCCTCTGAAATTATATCAGCAATTTCTTTTTCAGTTATTTTGCGGATTTATTAGGCAATTTATTGTGATTATTTTTTAAACTTCTTTATGATTTACTGTATTTATATTTATTGCTTCCGAAAGTTGCTGAATTGGAAAATCTAAAATTCTCAACTGGTCTTGGTCAAAGAAAATCCCATGAAATTCACGAAAAACTTACTGAAAAAAATCCCAAAGAAATTGTCGGAAAAAAATCCATCAAAATTACATTAGAGCTTTCAAAGTAGTTGCCATAGACATCAAATAAGAATTACCAGAGGAATTCCTGAATAAAAAAATATTAAGACTTTTTAAGAAAATTGGCTAAATACAATCTCAAAATAAATTGCCGAAATATTCTATATATTATATAAAAAAAAAACAAAGAAATTAATTCCAAGAAATTATCAAAGAATTTTCCGAAAGCATTAAAGGAATTTCTGAAGAAATATTAAAAAGAGCCCCAAAAGTAATTTCCGTAGAATCACCGTGATAGAATTTTTAAAGAACCGCCAAAGTTTTTTTTTCGAATAAATTCAAATAAATTCCCGAAATCAATAAGAAATTTGCCGAATCAATTTCCAAAGGAATTACCAAAGAAGTTCCCAAAAGTAATAATCAAAGTTGCCAAAATTTACGAATATTATTGCTGATGAAACTCCCGAATAAATGTTCAATGTAAGTAACATCGGAATTGCCGAAGGTATTCCGGAATCATCTGCTGCAGTAATTCCTTACATAAAAACTGAAGAAATCTAGAAGAAAGTGTCTGAAGATTTTTCAATAAAATTATAGAACCGATTCATGAAAGACTTTCCAAAGGAGTTTTCGAAGGAATTGGCGAAGGAATACCGAATAGCATTAATAATAAGAATCCAAAAAAGCAGAATGACTTGCCGAAGATATTAAAAAAAAAATGTGTGGAAGTCGAATGGCTTCACTGCCCTTCTAAGCATATCTGTCCCATGTTGTTTTGCATTTTACCCGTGTTTTTCTTAGTAACAGAGCCATTTAAAGTTAATTTGATACTTTTTCCATTTTGCATCACAAATGAATATTCCACGATAACGTTAAGCATCTTTCTGGCATCGATTTTAAGATGGAACTTAAGTTGGAGCAGTAAGACAGTATGCGAAGAAAAACAAAATGGTACAGATATGCTTAGAACGGCAGTTCAGGAAATCCCTAAGGAATTGCCTGAAGAATAATTGGAGAGTTTTTAAATGCAAATATCAATAGCATTGCTGACATTAACAAAACAATGCATGAAATACTATTTAAAAATCAGCTTTATACAACATTCCATTCACCAGATACTGGGGTGGCCAAAATGTTTGGGATAGGTAACTTTTTTTTCTCTCACAAAAAAGTTCAACATGCTATAACTTTTCATAGAGTGCATAAAAAAATCTCAAATTTTGACTGTTTGTCAAACTATTATATGTGCATCATTGGTACAAATTTGGACTTGATTGATTAATGTTTCACAAAGTTAGAACCGTTCGGGTAAAACACTATTTTTAGACAACTCATTTTTGAGCTGTCATATCTCAGAAACCAGTGAACCGAATTTAATGAAATTTTGAACGTACACTAACAATATGTAAATGCTTCACAAACTATTAAAACATAGGTACTTTTTAAACGTTGAAAAGAGTTATCATGGATTGACACTTTTTGGATTTTTCTCGAAAAAATGTAATTTTTTTACATCAATGTCAATAAATTTTAGTGTTGATATCCAAAGATTTTCCACTTCTGTTCTCAATTTATCTCTAATTAGATATATTAATGCCTATTTAGATTGAAGAAAGAAGACATTTAGTAATTTTTGTGTGGTATTGTAAATTTGACTTATTTTCCTCTATATGGGTAAAAATTTCAACCCGGTATAACTTAATTCTTTGTTAGAACATATTACGTTTTATAACGTCGTATTAAGTATCAATATATTGTTTATAAACGTCAAAAAATTCATTCAATTCGGTTCACTGGTCTCCGAGATATGACAGTTCAAAAATAATTTGTCTAAATAATAGTGTTTTACCCGAACGGTTCTTACTTCGCGAAAAAATATTCAATCGAGCCCAAATTTGTACCAATGATGCACATATAATAGGTTGACAAACAGTCAAAACTTTAGATTTTTATTTGGTGCGAACATCAGGATCCCGATGAAAAAAATCGAAGTCCCGCACCAAATTCCGGGTTTCAACTGGATTGATAAAATGTTCGTGAAGCTTCAGAATGGAACTCAGGATAATCGAGTGCGTATTTTGTAGTTTTGAGAATCATACTCACAATTTTTCTGTAAAAGTATTTTCTTGTCCACGTGGTAATATTCAACTAATTAAAAAAACGCTTTTTACCCATTAATTTTGTGGCCAAACCAAAAATGATTTTGAAATTTTAAGTATTTATATTTTTTAAAATTGTTCTTGAAAGCTATTTTTATAAGGGTTGTTATCATGCAATAAAACAAAGAGGATGTCACGATGAATGCAAGTTACACGCAAATTTGTGGATATTTTATAATTTCCGAGATTTACACGTCTAATAATTGCTTTAAAAATGTTTTCTAATGGACCTGATTGATTTCAATCCACAAAACAGGGGTTGTCGCGTTAAGTACTTAAGTTCAAACTGAAAATACAAATTATATTTTCCCGCGACGCAGTATATCATTATACTAAGAAATTGAGGTCGGATCGGTATTTCCTTAAAAAAAGCAACCTGAGAGCCACTGAAACTGGCACCCCCTGGGCACCCCCTAGGAAAAAATCCTAGATACGCCAATGCATATTGGCCCATCAAAGTAGGGTCACCAGTCAGTGCATTACCACGTTTTTGTCAATGGGATCAGGCTCTTCGAATTCTAAAACTTTTTGAAGACTACTTTGTCCAGATTTTTTTGCATGGTAGATCTGAACATCTCGGGAGCCTCAGCAATCACTACGTTTACGACCAGATGCGGAATTTCATGCGGATCTGGAGTCTTCCCGCCGGAGAATCCCGGCTTCGAAGTCACCCTTTATTACCACTGGCCTTCACGGCGACTGCAAAGCATTCTCTATATGTTAACACCAACTCCTGCAACCGTATTTATTCGTATTCAATGTTTCGGACAATTTGGACTCGTTCGCAAGCCAATTATCATAGCGTTGATAGGCTGCATCACAGTGGTTCAGATTTAACTGCGTTATCGGCACTGCGATTTACGAGCTGAGGCTCCCTTGAAGGCCAGGCACTTTGTTCCTCCCGTCGGGTGTTTGCTGTTACCGGATTTCCTTGAACAAATCAAACTTTTGGGAGGGACCGAGCCCGCTTGATCCTTGTGGTCTTCACTTGCACAGCTTACCCCTGTCTGGGCCTGCGATCTCAAGACTGGTTCGGCAAAAAAAAACCTCCCCTTGCCAACGGTACTTACGAAATCCAGAGGTCTAATGATGAATTAGTCGCTTGAAGAAAAGTTTTCTCCGACTGGAGTGTGAATCAAACCCTCACTCCGTGCATTATCATACACCTAAATGTTTGACGCCGCTAACCATACGGTCATGAAGCCCAAAAAGAAATAAAAAAAATTTGGCTCGTTATGATGTGATGTGATGTAAAGTCACCAACAGTGCAGGACTGACCATGTCGTACGGTTCATCTTAATAGCAAGATCAAAATTGGATAAATAGAAGATCTTTGTATCGTTATGTACAAATAAGGTGACAATGGGATTTATCGGCAGGTTTGTTCTCTTCGTCATGGGGGGTTTTTGTCAGCCAAATTGCCTGAAAGTTGGCCAACTCAACTTAGTTGGAAAGGATTTAAGACGAACTCTGAGTTCAATAAGTTTCAAAAAAAAACCAAAGACGAAGAGAACAAAACGGCCGAGAATAGGTAATTTCCCCTATTACGAAAACTCCACTACAATGGTTCCTCTTTAAAAATCAATTCACATCTTCAACACAAAATCAAAAAACGGCTTTTATTTACCAAGTTCTCTCTCCAACAATGACCAATGAAATTGGGAACCTTCTCTGAAATATGAATTAAATTGCTACTTTTTAGCCAGCCCAATTGTGAAACGGCAAATGCAGTGCTGGTGCTACTGACTGGCCTGGCTCCTCCGAGCGGCCGAGACCACGTCATGAATGAGTAAAATCTATTTTACCGTTTGCTACATAGCTTCGTGTGGGAACACTCATACGCCGCAGCCTGTAGTGGCAGCGACCACTAGGTACAGTAGAATCTAGGCTAACTACTGTACGCTACAATCTTGCAATTTTGTTCGTTCGCTGCCCGGTTTAAGGATACTGGGTTGTAGTGTAGGCCATTTGTACAGCCGAACCCCTTCCATCACCCATTGCAGACGCGCTGTTGCCGCCGCCACCGGTACAGTTGAATGATGCATTCAAGCGTGGTTCTGGTCGGCGCAATAAGGAATCAGAACAAGGATTCAAGCAGCAACAGCAAATGAGAAATGCAACTAGAACTGGATTTGATCTGTGGGCCGCCTGCTCTCTGCTGTACGAACGACTTGCGATGGGTTGTGATGGCGCTTCTTTATGGCTCCACGTGGGTTTTCATTTCGGTGCGATGCGAATTCAACCTCAGAAGTGCACTCGGTCGTATCCTTTGGGAAATCTTAGTCCAACACGGGTTGAGAATCACGATTCCAGAGTCGTGTACCAACCGACCGACTTCGAAGGGGGGTTCTTGCATGCTGCTTGCGCATCGAAACAACCCGATTCGCTAATGTTTGTGTGCTTGTGCCCATGTCGAGCTCGGTGTGCATGATGTAGTGGCGGCGCGCGGCCACACGACGACGACGGTGTGGATGGGATATTTGTTCAGCTTAATTGCTAGATGTAACATTGCAATTGACTGCGACGTGTACAAGTGGATGCACTTTCCCGGGACGTAATGCTCCATCTATTGTAACTGCCAACAGCCTGCGTCAGTACCAGCAGCACCGGCGGCGGTGACGTTTCTGTATGTGTGGAAATGCCTTGGGCTAGCGATGGGATTAGAGAGTGCACCTACCTACTACTGTAGGAACGTTCGTGCTCGTGCGTTTGTTATTCATTACTGTTGCCACTAGTGGGAGCCACTGCTTCGAGTGTAACCGCAGGATGATGAAGGTGATTCTGCACGGTGTGGGCAAAACGATGAGAAATGATCGTAGCTGGGTCGTTACTTCCATGGAATGCTTAAAATTGATTGAGGTGTAAATCTGGTCTATGTCGGATCCAAGTTCTACCACATGAAGATGATTTGATGAATGTGGCAAAATAAATTTGTATAATAAACGTTTGATTACAATCTGCAAGATGAAGCGATATTTTAGGGTACATTCCAAAAGTTTTTGAACATGCTTCGTTCGATTGCGTCTCCTTCTAAGTGTTTCAATCCCTGTTGGGAAGCTTTCGATGGAGTCCTCAAGTATTCCATTTCAAGGTCAAGGCGTAACGTGCCAGCAATTCCAAAAGATGCTTTACCTTCTACAATTATCCAGCACCTATTGTTAATCCTTCAGGGCGCGTTCCATTGTAAAAAGTGCAATATTATCAAAAGTCTCGCTCGTCGTTACAGTGCGAGCGCGGTGCTGTTTTAAGATCGAACAGGTGCGCGTCCTGAAAGGTTAATTTTATAATCAAACTTTGATGTTGCCTTCACAGTTAGAAAAAATCACCGACTTCGGTAATGTTTTACCGAAATCTCAACCGTTAAGTTAGTTTTACAGGAAAAATTCTGTAGAGGTAGCAACTTTTACCGAAGTTCGTTACAGTTTGACAGATAAACGATAACATTTTACCGAAATTTGTTATTTTTTTACAGAATTTCGTTAAAAATCTATTACCGAACGCTCAGCGGTTGAGATTTCGGTAAAAATTACCGAACGCGATTAGCTGTGTTCCATTTTTCATCCTCACTTCTTTTTGGCGTAACGCTCTCACTGGGACAAAGCCTTCATCTTAGCATAGGGTTCAAATAGCACTTCCACAGTTATTAAGTGAGTGCGTTTACTACCAGTGACCTTTCTGAATGTGTAGGGTCTGGGACCATTTGGACAGGAGCACCTATTCTGGACACCTGCTGCTGTAACTCAGTTAATTTTGAACCGATTAACTTGATTTTGGAGAAACGATCAGATAAGCACAGTATCAAGCCATGTTCAAAAATGTAAGTCAAGGGTTTAAGGGTTTTAAAATAACTGAGCTACAGCAGCAAGTGCCCAAAATAGGTTCTACTGCCCAAATGTTCCCAGACCCTATATCGTGTTTTTTTTTGTTTTATAGAATGAGAAAATCTGCTGACCAGATACCCACGAGCCCACGAGGTGGTTCCTCCGGTTATGTGGGGATTGGCCCACTAAAAACTCATTCTCTCTCTTCTTCAACCTCGCGGTACGCTCTTTAGAGATATCTTCGAGAGTAGAATACATGAGTATTCATTATTGGTAAGCGTTCCACCAGCTACCGCCTTAAGTTGTCCTCTCTCCCCTGGAAGTTTGGGTCTAGACTACCCGGGTAGAGGTGAATGGCAAACCAAAAACAAAAGAATAACAAATTTTATTGTCATAACTTATTTTGCCATCCATGAGTTCTTCATGAAAAGCTTAAAACAACATGTCAATAGCATAATATGATATCATATCAAAATATGCCATTCGCTTGTCATTTATCAAATTTGGAAGAATAACTACTGAATGTCTTATTTTGCTATCATAACAAATTTTGCAATTGTTTAGATATTGTTGACCTTTTACGAGTTTGATGAACCATCGCAGTTTTGGCACTTATAAAGAACATAATAATGACAAAATTTGAATTTTGGTTTTTCTAATGGTATCTTTTGATATTTGTTTGAAATTACTTTCCATCCCGAAAAATTATAAGTTTTCATTCCCGGGTAGAGGTGAATAACAAAACAATAACTAAAGAATAACATATTTTGTCATCATATCTAAATTTGCAATTCTTTAGTTCTTTAAGAATAGCTCAGGATAACACATAAACTACAAAATATGCTATCATTATAAAACTTGTAATTGACGAGTTATTATTAAATAGTATAATAACATAAAAATAACAAATGTTACTATCATAATATCCAGCCACAATATCAAAACAATAACATAATTTACCATCGTATTGAAATATGTTATTATTTTGACATTCTTTTTGCTATTATTTTGTCATTGCAATGGCAAAATCAGTTATTCTTTAGTTGTTATGCCTTAGAAATTTAGTTATTATTTTTGTTATTTTAACTCTTATTTCAAACAAACCAATAGCAAATTGAGCCATTCAAACATTCTATTTTAATGGTAAAATTTGCCCTTCATTTGCCATTTTGCTCTACCCGGGTTTTGCTATTGGAATAAACAACTTAATATACAGGGTGACTGGTAATTCGTGTTACACCCGAAAGGAGGTGAAAGTAGACCATATTTGCAGCAAAAAATTGTTCTACAGGTAGGTCCGGAAATCACTGCTAAGTGAGTTATTCAAAAATTAGTGTTTTTAAATTACCCCATCTTTAAACATCTCTAACTCAGAAACTATGAACCGTATAATCAATCTAAGCGCATGGATAGTAAGCTTAAAGCTTTGTCTTTTAATGCTCTTTGGACAGGTAATTGATAAAAAGTCATTTAAGTGCAGAAATTTTGACTTTTATGTAAAAAGTGCCTAAAAATGTACCCCTTTTTCACCTTTTTTGATAGTTTATTCATGAAAAACGTGATAAATGTGAGAAATGTTCTTCTACAAAACATTCATTTTTTGATACGCTACCAAACTGTCCTTTAGTGCAACATTGTATCTTTCATAGTTTTGTCACAATCTTGAATTCAAAATCTGGTGAAATAAATCAATGTTTTTATTGCAATACTGTCTGGCAACCCTACACGTTTGCTTGCTGTTGGTCGTCATGCGCATGGCAACGAAGTCCGGCGTCGCGGTGGCGGTCATCGTTTGACAGAGCCAACAGTGAACGGAAAATTGCGCGCAATGTTTATGAATCAATCTCAAGGCATCCTTTTCTTTGGGTGAAGATTCAATTCGCCTAGATGCCATACACCCAAACCCACTCACTGGTGGAATTTAGCGAGATCATAACGCTGGGTGGCACCGTTTTAAGGGATATTCAAACCTACGGGCCGAGACTGGGTCCGGGCCGGGGCCGCGGCCGAGACGCGATAGGGCTTTTGTCGCTTCGTTCTCACTGCACACAATGCTCACCGGGCTATAGCGCCTGCGCACCAACAATTTATGTTGCGCGAACGCACGCACAGTATAAAGCGGTTGTCATTTATTTTATTATTCATTAGCCTACTTGATTTTTATTTCGTTATTACAGTGCAAATGAAATAAACTCGAATTAAATCGATTATAATAGTCACGTCCATCATTCTCTTCTGGACAAATTGATTGTTTTTACAAGTTTTGAGCAAAAAAATAAATCTACTGAATCATTTACACATCTTCAGCCTCACCGCAGCAAGTGAGAAATAATGGTTTCCAGTCAGTATGCTTCACCAGCAATCCGACCGATGAGGAATAGTGGTCGCGGTTGGTTCGGTTTCTCTCTGCTCTCTGTGCGTGCTCGTTCGTAGTGATGGTTGACGCTGATGACTGATCGTATCATTTATACTCACTCAAATTCAAGCACCTACCATGGGAGTTTCGGAATCCCACTTTTCCGCCTCCGTACACATCCAATGTTGTCCGGAGTGATTGCTCCACGAAACGTGAGCATTCAAAGAGCACATGCTCCGCGGTTTCGTCAAAAACTGCGCATTTTGGAAATGCGGGAGAGCCTGCGTGTCTGAATCTGTGCAGATACCACCCTAAGCACCCATGGTCTGACAGAAATTGTGTCGGGGCCTGCTCGTCCATTTAGACACTGTCGGTATGAGCCTGTGTGTCCATCTACCCTTGCTGGAGGAATCCCATTCCCACTTCAGCATAGAAGATGCTCTGGCACCAAGTGTTATGGGCATCATTCCCACTAGCACACATCCCGGGTAGAGCTTAATGGCAAAAGAATGGCAAATTTTACCATTAAAACAGAATGTTTGAATCGCAAAATGTGTTATTTGTTTGTTTGAAATAAGAGTTAAAATAACAAAAATAATAACAAAATTTTGGTAGCAGAAAAACTTAAAAATAACTTATTTTGCCATTGTAATAACAAAGTAATGGTAAAGCATGCGGATCAAATTGAAAAACAAAATAAGTTATTATTGAGATATTGATAACAAAATAAGACCCAAATTAACTGTTATCGGTGAATAACAAAATATGACATTCTTGAGTTATTGATAACAGAATAAGAACAAATTTAGCTGTTTATGTGGCGATCAAAATAATGGTAGGTTTAGTTGTTCAAATTCAATTTTAAAATAATGGTTGATTCAGTTATTATTTCAAAGTAGCAGAAGAATGGTAAAATGAGCTATTTCTTTTTTTTTTTCTTCAATAAAATTTAAGTTCATCAATAAAAACAGTTTTATTTTGTTTTCGGCATTTTGGGATACATTACATATCAAAGTATAAAATTCGCACTCAAATTGACTGAGCATTGAGAGAGAAAATAGCAAAAATAAAAGTTTATGTTGTACACAACTAGTAGAATTGGTGTTTACATGTGCAAGAAGAATCCCACTACACCAGTGCCCTAGTAGCTTTCTTGAAAAGATCGAAAAAGATAGATACGTCGTTTTACAAATTATACTCTTTAATTGTTTGAGTTCTAAATTATCATAAATTGATGCATCAAATAGAACCCATTGAGAATCAAACACACAGCTGAGAATCCGGATTTGTTTACTTTTGCGAGATAATTGAAAAGTTATGCTTGAAATATACAATATAATAGTTAATGGTATATTAAGAGTAAAATATGTTATGGTGAATAATATTTATAAATTATTTCTCACAATATCAAAATAATGGCAAATTTAGCTAAGAATGTAAATTATGTTATTGTTTTGATATTTTATACAATTCATTATAAAAGGTGCTAAATTGCAAGTTTTACCATGATAGTAATTTTTGTTATTGATGTGTTATTTAGCATTATTCATGAATAACATATCAATGACAAGATTTGCTATGATTGTATATTTAACAATTGATTTGCCATTCTAAGTTTTTCATAATAACAGAAGAATGGCAAAACGAGATATGATGGCAAAACTAGTTATTATTTTGTCCTTTGTTTGCCATTAGCCTCTACCCGGGATACCGCGTCCTTTGAGACCGTGCGGTATGCGATGACCATCCTAAGACACATAAACCTGTGGGTACTCTCCACTCGCTTGACGTTTCGAATGATCACTAGCGCGTTCGACCATGCATCGGCGCCATACCGTAGTATGGAGACCGCGATGCAGGGCCATTAGGCCGAAAGTCATTAGGTTCGAATGGTCACTAGGCCGAATGGTCATCAGGATGAATTGCAATTCAGCAGTTATGAAACTAGAAACGGATCTATTGTTTTACCTTTATCAACAAATATTGCCAAAAAGTATTTTAATAATGAAACTAGAAAGAATAGCCGATGTTTAAAAGAAGGAAAAAAATATGATTTAAATATCAGCAGTTTCAGCGCCATAAAATATTTTGGCAGTGTTACTAGAAGGAACGACCTACATATGTTCAAAAGAAGGAAAAAATCATGCTGAGGTGACGGGTTCAATTCCCGGTCGGTTTAGGAACTTTTCGTAAAGGAAATTTTCTTGGATTACTTGGCTATAATATATCATCCTGCCTGCCACACACCACATGCAATATGGTCATTGGCAGCGTAAGTTCTCAGTTAATAACTGTGGAAAGGCTCATAGAACACTGCTGACCTGAGAAGCAGGTTTTATCCCAGTAGGGACGTAACGGCAAAAATAAGTTCAAATGATAATTCGGCCTACTGCCGGGGCCCGTAGCGTAGTGGCTACACTTTCACTTCATAAGTGGATGGTCATGGGTTGGATCCCAGCCCAGCCCCGGCACTTGCAATTATTCGTCAGTTGCTCTCCCCCAAGAGAGCGGCTGACACCTGACCGGCTTCTGAGCATATGCTCTAACGGTCCCGGAAACTTGGATATCGGATAACGGAAGCTCATAACACAGCGCAACATTTTTTTGTCTCAAGAGCAAACTTATGTGTCTCTGACAGATTTTGGGCCGCTGAATCCGAATCCGGGCTCAGATTTGCTCCAGCACGTCACAATTTTGCGCTATACCTCAATTTATAGGGCAAAATATGCGATTTTGGGCTTTTTTGACTGCATGCCATTAAGCATGCAAATATAGTTTTTAAGCAATCAAAGGATAAATTGGTCAATTAACATCTAAATTAACGTTTCATGCAAAATATTTCGTTTTACAAAATCAAATTTGATAGATTTAATCATTTTATGCAATTCAGTATCATAATTTATATTTTATATAACTCATTTTGGTATCATAATAGCCATTTTTTCCGAACTGATTCATTATGCAACTGAAATGAGTGGCATAATGAAAAATAGTTGTATAATGTTCATAATGCAACTCATTTGAGTTGCATTATGAACATTATGCAACTCAAATGGGTTGCATTATGAAAAATTCATTGCATAAAATTTTGTATGAAACTCGTTGCAAAACTCGATTTTTTCAGCACTCTTCGTATTTATCCAACTCGGCAAGCCTCGTTGGATAAATGTACGACTCGTGCTGAAAAAATCAACTTTTTGCAACTCGTTACATAAATAACTATTATGTCAGTATGTGAACTTGCATGCAATTTTTGGAGGGTGACTTGTATGGGAAATATCGTACCTAACATAAATCGTTTAAAATAATCAAATTCGATTTGGTAAAACGAAATATTTTGCATGAGTCGTTAATTTAGATGTTAATTGACCAATTTATCCTTTGATTGGTTCAAAAAAATAATTCCATGCTTATTGACTTGCTGTCAAAATAGTCCAAAATGGCATATTTCGCCCTATAAATTGAGGTATAGCGCAAAATTGTGACGTGCTGGAGCAAATCTGAGCCCGGATTCGGATTCAGCGGCCCAAAATCTGTCAGAGACACATAAGTTTGCTCTTGAGACAGACCAAAAGTTATTTTTTGTTACGCTGTGTAATGGATCCCCAATCGGACTGGAAATGGAACAAAAGCCACACAGCAACATCGTGCTCATCATTCTACCATGGACAGGGTAGAAAAGTGACATCAGTGCAAAGGCTATCAGTTCGAATAAGAATTAGTGAAATTAGAATAGAATACATTTAGGCGCGGTACAAAGTGTAAGTGCAGTCGCCAATTGGAATCGCTCGCTGGCCTTTGGCCTAATGACCTTCGGCCGAATGGCCTGACACCGGAGACCGCTACTGTCCCGAGCAGCTTTCGCTTACTCGAGACTATTGCCGAGCTATTTGATATTATCTTTGGCAATGCCATTATCGCCATGCTTGCCCTTTTGCAAGCATATTCTACGTGGCTTCCAAATTTCAGCTTATCGTCATCATCGATCATTACCCCCAATTGCTTCAGCGAGCAGGCTTGTCCGCACTGAGCGCATGAATATTCTGCTCTTTGGATTTACACCATCAAGCACATCATAATTTCGAAATCTTTTCATGTTATCAGGTAGAAGGAAGGGTGAAAACACTCTAGTGAATTTCACTCTGAACGGCCCGTGCGGCGCTGCGGTGCGGTTTTTTGACAGTTCGAAATGACATTTACAATATTTCAACATCCTTCTATCTGATAACATGAAAAGATTTCTAATTTATGATGTGCTTGATGGTGTAAATCCAAAGAGCAGAATTTTCATGCGCTCAGTGCGGACAAGCCTGGCGAGCCAGAGTCATCGGGTTCCTCGGTATAGACGTGACAACAGTTTTTTGGCGGTTCCCAGAAGGCTGATAGGTCTGTATGCCGACGGGTCGTCATGTGGCTTCCCGGGTTTAGGCAGAAGAACCAATCTTTGCCTTTTCCACCTTCCCGGAAGTTCACCTATGTCATCTGCATAGCCATTCTAAACATGTCAGGGCTAGTCTCGATGACTGTGTTGATGACTACTGTCGGGATACCGTCCGCACTCAGAGCCCTGTATAACTTAAGCAACCTCACCGTTGCTATGAGTTCGTCATTTGTCACCGGTGGTGACCTCGCTATGGCCGGTTTGGCCATAGGGAACGGGGGCCCTTGGTCTTGTATCGTGGCGCGGAAACATTATTTTCACGATCTTTTACAGTATCCCAAGGGGTCGTGTTATCTGCCTGGCAGCGATTTTTGAAGCACACCCGCTTACGTGAAGTCTCCACCGATGAACACGAGACTGAGTCCCACTAGTGCGCTTGATTTCGAATCCAGCATAGATGAAAACTGCTCTATCGACCACTTGAGAGGGGCATAGCAACTGCAGTAGTATCCCTACGCGTTCTTCGCTATTGCGAAGCCCTCGTTCGACGTGGAAATTATTTCTTGAACCGAAAAACAACCGGCTGTACAGATCGCCGTTAGCTGTTGTGTGGTTTCACAGTAGTTCAAGTTAAGCTGTGTAACTTGCACTATCGTCGGTTGGTTCGACCTCCTCGCGTTCCTGGACTTTTTGGCCCTCCCGTCGTGTGACATTTGTACGCCGTGCAAGTAAGACATTTTGTTGCCGATTTGCACTCCCTAGCGATGTGGCCTTCCACTCTGCACTTCCTGCAGAGATCTGTTGGGGCCTTTACACGCCCGCGACTTGTGTCCTTGCTCGAAGCACTTGAAATACGCCTCTGGCGGCTCGTACATGCTGACTCGGCACACTGACTAGCCTACTTTGATATTGCAGACTGCAGCCGCCTTGTTCACGGGTAGCTTGATCGTGGCAATCTGCGTGCCTGCCAGACCGATTCGCAGGCGCAGGCGCAGTGATGTAATTAAGTGCGGCTGTCGGCTCCTCTGCGTCGGCGACTTCGTCCAGGTTTTCAAACTGGAGAGTCGCCTCCGCCGTTAGGGCTCTCACCTGCACTTTTTCGCCCAGTACCTCCTGAGCTAGGAAGTGCCTTTCTTGGCCGCCTCCTTCTTCAGCACTAGCATCATGTCCCCAGTCCTGGTGCGCCGAATACTTTTTACATCAGCACCCAGCGGTGAGAGACGATTTTCGCCTCACATGGCCCTCAGCACCTCGGCGTATATATCTGTTTCAGTTTTAAAGACCTGTGCGTCTCTCCGTTCAAGCTTGCAGGCTGGCTCCATTTTTCCCAACTTCTTCTTTCCAACCGTAATCCACGGGTTCTCCTACCCTTGGTCCGTTTGGCCACCGTTCCTCTTTGGGTTGGCCTCTTGGGGATTGGTTCCCCTGCCCTTGCACGTCTTTCAACCCACTTGGCAGCCTGGTTACTCGTGCGGGCCGTCCGTTTCTTCTTCATTGGATTTTCGCCAACCTCTGCCGGACGCTTCTTGGGCCGCGTCTCCTCGACCATGCAGCTCGAGCCGTAGGGTGGTTTGACCTCTCCGCCACAGCTTCAGCAAGCACTGTTCCAGGTCCTTGCTGATGGTAATCCGCCCGCTCGTGTAGCCGATCAGCTCGTCCAGCTGTTCGGCAACTACCAACATCTTTGGTAGACCACTCCTGTTGTGGTTCAGCGCCCGCGTTAGGTCCGCGCCAGTCATCTGCGCTATCTTGTGCTCCTCCCGTTGAACCCCCTGCCGCCTGCTCGCTAGTAGGTACACTGTCCTTTTCAAAGGATTATTCCAGATATTTCTCAAGAAATTGCTCTTGGGAATTCATCTGAAATTGCTCCATCCACACTAAAATAAGCAGCTCCAAGAACTTCATTAATTTTCTTCTAGGTATTTCTCTTGGGCAGCCGTTTTCAAATCTTTTAGATCGCGGTGCACTTTTTTAATAATATGCTGCTTCGCAGTGTACCTGTTCATTGCAATCGAAAAACGCAATTTCAAATTTGTCAAAAATGCATGTATTTTTTCAAAACGACTGCGTAGTATACTTGTCAAAGAATTATTAATTGGGTAAATACCTTGACAATTCGAACATAATTTTTATTTTATTAGGACACTCTACTTTACGTGCCACTTTTCCCGTCAAACAATGTACTCCAGAACAAAATGATTTTCAAACGAAACAACAAAGAACCTCCAGTGGACCACGTGTCCCAATCGGTGGAAAACTCCCACCACCACAAGTCAAACGGCGTATAGCTTGATACAACCGCCTGTCACGTACGGTGGAACAGGACACAATGTAGCCACCTACCTACACGCCAGGACTGATTCATTCCTTTTTACGAAGGTATAGCCTTTGGCACAGTAACATGCAATTTCGCCGTTATTTACGCTGTTATGCCGTTATTGCCGGTTTTTGTTGCATTGTATTTTTTTATTCGGGCGAAAGTAGCGTACATGAAAGGAATTGTAATTGTGTTCAACTGAATCCATCGATTGAACCCTCGCTTCCTTGCTGAATCTATTCAGGGAATAGGAAACCTACATCTATATTGTTGTTTATATCGTTATGTTGTTAAAAACTATTTATATGTGATGAAATTGACGAAATCAAAAAGATAGAAACTGATTCAATTTGACTTGCTATTAAGCAAACACATCAATGCCATTCCGTTTCACCCCATGCAGAGCAATCTCAAAATAAACTCCCTGGAAAATCAAAGCTAGATTGAAAATTAAGCTCGGAATTTATGCAAACTCCTCCCCCACCTAGGTACTGCACAGGGGTGTACTTCCGGTGCGGAAGAGAAGGGCAAACGTTTAACGTAGCACGTGTTTTCAATCCGAGAAAATCTTTTCCTCAAACAGTGTAGGCCCTGTTTATTTTCCTTGCCGGTTGGAAGAAGCTTTGCTGCAATTTCCTAGACAAGCATAGCATCGTAGGACGACGATCGGTCTTGTTGGAGTTTAACTCGAAGAAGAGGTTGCAATAGAGAGAAAAAAAAAGTCATCGGAAGTTCTTTGGACTTGTGCCACATACTGTCGCTGTTCGCGTGGCTCAGTCTGATTGGTTCCCAGTTACGTAGGAAGTCCAATCGCACAATGCGATCCATCACTGCATTTGACCACGTTTGTTAGACTGCATTGAGTATTGAGTTCAATTTCCAGGCAAACGGCAGTGGTGCAGTTTTCTTCGAACGGCAATCGACGACAATGCGAAGGACTCTAAGGTTGTTATTTACCTGCAGAATTTGTGGGCGTAGAGGAAAGAAGATGCTTGCGAGCGACTGAAATAGGAGGTATTCTATTTTGCATCATGTGCTGCAGCAAAGATTCCTATATTGGGCTCGTTAGCTTACACAGAGAAACGATAACCAGGTTTTGCTGCCTTTGCCTATTTACACTGCTGACCAGGTTGTGCTTTTTTAAGCATACCGCAAGAATTTCCACTTGTTCATTCTTCCACTGCATGTTCAGGGTTGCAACGTTGTTGATGTGTCCAGATGGGTGTTTTCACTTGTATCGATAAACAGAAAGCCGTAGTAATTTTTGATAACAGAATATCATAATCGTAACGCTGATATTGAAGTTTAAAGATGTTCTAATCTCTACTACACATGGCGACCGTGGTGGAAATAATGCATAAAACTGCACAACATGGCGACCATTACATGCTAAGATATGATCCAATCCAAATCCCATTTAAACCCAATCCTAATCCAATCCAAATCCAATCCAAATCCAATCCAAATCCAATCCAAATCCAATCCAAATCCAATCCAAATCCAATCCAAATCCAATCCAAATCCAATCCAAATCCAATCCAAATCCAATCCAAATCCAATCCAAATCCAATCCAAATCCAATCCAAATCCAATTCAAATCCAATCCAAATCCAATCCAAATCCAATCCAAATCCAATCCAAATCCAATCCAAATCCAATCCAAATCCAATCCAAATCCAATCCAAATCCAATCCAAATCCAATCCAAATCCAATCCAAATCCAATCCAAATCCAATCCAAATCCAATCCAAATCCAATCCAAATCCAATCCAAATCCAATCCAAATCCAATCCAAATCCAATCCAAATCCAATCCAAATCCAATCCAAATCCAATCCAAATCCAATCCAAATCCAATCCAAATCCAATCCAAATCCAATCTAAATCCAATCCAAATCCAATCCAAATCCAATCCAAATCCAATCCAAATCCAATCCAAATCCAATCCAAATCCAATCCAAATCCAATCCAAATCCAATCCAAATCCAATCCAAATCCAATCCAAATCTAATCCAAATCCAATCCAAATCCAATCCAAATCCAATCCAAATCCAATCCAAATCCAATCCAAATCCAATCCAAATCCAATCCAAATCCAATCCAAATCCAATCCAATCCAAATCCAATCCAAATCCAATCCAAATCCAATCCAAATCCAATCCAAATCCAATCCAAATCCAATCCAAATCCAATCCAAATCCAATCCAAATCCAATCCAAATCCAATCCAAATCCAATCCAAATCCAATCCAAATCCAATCCAAATCCAATCCAAATCCAATCCAAATCCAATCCAAATCCAATCCAAATCCAATCCAAATCCAATCCAAATCCAATCCAAATCCAATCCAAATCCAATCCAAATCCAATCCAAATCCAATCCAAATACAATCCGAATACAATGCAAATCCAATCCAAATCCAAATCCCATCTAAATCCAAATCCAACACAGTGTAGTCAATGTTTCAAACTTACTGTGTTATTGTTATTTAGATTGAGATTTACATAACATATTAATCTAATAATGGTATTTTTTTTCTTTTCTTTGCAGGTAAATTACACGTCAAAAATAATCAACAATTGTAAGTCAGAAACGTCTACAATTCTATAACAATAGTTATTCTTAAGATTCTAATACATTAAATAATACATAAAAATCTGCGAATGAGTATAAGCAGTTTTGTACCTTTTACCTCTACCAACTAATGCTTTTCCTTTGGATCCTTTGTCTACCACTTGTAGTCTTTCTCAGTGGATAACTGAAACTGAGCAAAACTACACGTCGTATTCTAAATACGCGTATCTGTCAAAGTATAAGCATTATGGAAGGCGGAATTAAAGGTGCTACACACTCATTCGAACAGGGTATTTTGTTTAGAGGGCTCGAAAAGTGGGTACAAGAACATGCACTTTCGATTTTATCACGTCTGTTGGTTATTATCAGTTTCCAACCGTCTCTAAAAACTGTTAACTTTGAGTTTGATCGTTTGTTGAAGGAATCTTTCGGTTTTGAATGTATGATCTCTTATTGTTATTAGATTTTCAAGGAAAATTTGCTCTCTGAGGCTGGTTTTTCTTCCTATTTGATATCTTTTACACGTATAATAACAACTAGAAAGCTTCAAAGAGCATTGTCTATTAATTGTCGCTCGGTTTAATTCAGAATGATCAAAAGTTTTTTTTTTGAATGTTTTCCTGCGCCAAGGAAAATTCACCACCATGCACGAAGTTAATCCCCATAACACCCACTTAGTTCAACCCAGCACCGGGTAAACAAGTGGCAGATTTAGTTACACCCTCGTAGAACAACTTTATGTGCATACAAAAACATCCAGGCTTGGCAGCATCCCCGTCACCAAAACCATTGCTCCGCAAGCTAAGGCACCGCACCGTAATGGCACCATATCCGGAACATCGGGACTGCAGCAGCACGTTTTTCTTGCTTTTTTATGGCTTGCCGTGAGCACTTTAAGGAAACGAGCAAAAGTCTTACGATGCATTTTAAACACTTTTTCCTCGCTCTCGTTCGGATTGCCCCATACATTGTATTCGTTCATCCTGGCCCCGTAGGTAATTCCGCCGAAGCCACCGACTGACTGCAGCATCAATCCTCTGTACGTGTGCCTGCGTGTTTGTGTGCACTTACTGCGGTTTCTCCAATCGTCTAGGAACCTTTTCACAGGAAGCAAAGAAATATGTTAAGCAGAGGTGCCTACATATGATCACCGGTATAGTCAGTTCCTTCTTCCGTACGGTAGATGCGCGAAGGAAAATTGTTTCTTCCAGTCGTCTGATGGAAGTTGCACACTCACACGCTACGATGCCGAACCTAGTGGAAGCTGATAGAGAAAAGATGGCATTTAGTTTCGGAGGTGGAATCGTTGGTAGATTCTAGGGTCGACAGGTACGCGACGACGACGTTATCCTCCGTTTTACCACATGTAAAACGAGATACCAAGCTTTCCACTAAGCGAAATGGCATATTCCGTATCACGTCCCGACGGTGTCGTCATTGCTGGAAGCAGACGGCGGTTTTGAAGGTGGATTTTTTTTTATAATAAAATATGTGAACATTGACCAGACTACCTGACTGAATTACTAAATTAGGCATAAGTGGAAAAGGCCGGACAATTCACCGGTTCTAGATTGAGTAGATCAATCTAAATTGTACCAAGAATCATTGATTATGACTTTCTACTAGTTTAGAGTTCTCATGTTTCGCCATTATCAATTTCTAAGACATCCTAGTGAAGCATTCTAGACTCTTCAATTCTTGCAAAGAACCTTCAACTTTACAGTACAAACAATAAATATGAAAAAGTGTTCCTAATAGGAACCTCCAATGTCTCACATAACGAGCACTCGGAAGAGGAAAAAGGGTAAACAATAAAGATCCAAATCTTTGACTCGCGGAAAACGCTTTACCTTACACTATACTGCAGCCGCCACCTAACTGGGAAGTACACCAACAACCCAATCAATGCTCGGTAAGTGGGTTGGGAAATCCAGGGTCGGCTAGACTCCGGCTGGCAGCAGCCGGGAACGCACGTGGCGTGGCGCTGCTGCAAGAATGAGTCAGCCAATTTACATTTTCGAAGGAAAATTGTTTTGTTAAAAAGTTTTCAACCAGGCAGGTGTAGGTGAATAAGTGTCTGGTAAATGGGTGCGAGCGTGGGTAAAGCACTTTTCGATGTTCGGGTACCTACCAGGCAAAGTTTCGACTCGGCTTGTGGTATGATGTTGGTGTTTTCGGTAGATTTTGCGATATCGACGACGCGACGGTGTCCATAGGATGCAGGGGAAGCTTTTACTACTAGCTGAGGAACGGGTAAATTGGAAGTGTTTTGAACACTTTTACCGGTTCCCTTCTGAGCTTCAATTAGTTACAACTTTTGCTAAATTAGGAGAATGGTGATGGTTGGAAACAATTCCATTTGTTTGCGGATGCCTTCCGTATTGATAGTAGATTGAATGGGGTTTCCTATCGAAATGAAGCCAGTCTAGTCCCATCTGTTTTTATCTTTGAAAAACTATTGTTTGAATATTAAGATGCCGTTGCCTTATTATTTTTTCGACAACTCGTCAACATCTTTCCAGCTAACACAAAGTCTTATATGATGTTGCATAGGATGCTAAAGTGGAGGCCATATCCGTACTCCCAGGATTGTATGATAGAACAAAAGCAAACCTATCGTACAACAACATAGGATGTCGTTCAAATTGATTTGGATTCGTTTTACAAGCGAACGCGATTTCGGCGCTTGACTCGTGAGAGCGAGATTTGGCATGAAAATCTCGTGCTTGAGAAAATGATTCAGAATCGTGCGCGAGTTTACTCACGCAGGAGTGGTTCATGAGTGAGCTTTGATTGTGATTTTACCAACACTGCTCCCAAGAAACCAAATTTTCCGCTTCTCATGACGAAATGCACTTTCAAGTTCAGCGTAGTTCAGATAAAGTTCCGAATGGAACTTTCTGGCTGCTGAAGAGGCTAACAATGAGCATTGCTGGAACTTCGCACACAAGTTCGGGCAAGGCTCATTGTAAGCCTCTTAACCTTTCGTGACGAACCAGCACAATCGTGCTGTTTTTCGGCATTGGTTTTACACATTTTTTCAATTGTTTTTACCTCAAAATATGTGAAGTAAATAATTTTTATGATCGTGTCATTACTCTAACTCAGCGTTTCTCAAACTATGGGTCGCGACCCACTGGTGGGTCGCGGGCTGATTTTTTGGTGGGTCGCGAATGCTTGGACGATATTGTAATAAATGTTTTAGTTAACTTATTTCAAATAATATTGTAATCCATTTATCATTTACAAATACTCTCTTGAAGAATGGATTGAGTTACTGCTAGAAATCAGGATCCTGCCTAATTAATTTATTCCATGAATTATATTATAACTAACAGACTAACTGGATTATATTCAATGTTGAAACTACTTTCTGCGTTCTGAAATCGATTCTGAAACTACGAAATTTTAATAAGAAGGTGTAAGATTCAGGTAAAAATTCAGATTTTCGTAGTGGTCTGGTAAATAAACCATTGTCATTGGGGTGGGGATTTCACCTGTTGACGAATAAACAATAAGCAATAAACAATAAACAAAATAATGAGTTAAAGTATTGGCTTGCAGTTTGCATTTTCTGTTAGATTCACACGCCCAGTTCAGTTCCTAGCAATTCAAAAAAAAAAATGTATGCCAAATCTCGCCAAGAAACCAACGAACATTTGTTTATATTCATCAAACGATCTGTTCATTTCAACCGAGCTTCGATAAAGCATAATTTCAGTGAAATCCTGCTAGATTTAAAAAAAATCTGACCTTTTAGAAATTTTAAAACCTCATCTGACTAATCTGACCATCCGGCAACATAATAATTTTGAAATCTCCTTTCGCCGTAAATATAGAACAACATTTTCAACTCGATTTGTTTGAAAGGTTCTGCAGAAGCATTGCATTTTTTCAAAGACTTTGTATAAATTCTATGTACTCTTTATTCTTAAATGTTTGATAGAATACCTAAAATGTGTGGCGTTCACAAGTGTTACATGAAGCAGATTGATTAAATTTGAACAGGAAACTTGGAAACATATCTAAAAGATTCAACTAAAACCGATCACTTAGACACCTTAACCTTATTTTGACAAATAAAATGAAATAATTTCAGTAAATTTTAAAAATAAACTTTTAAATTTGCCATATTAAGTGCTACTGGAATGAAAGTTTATCAAAACTTACGAAGACGATAAAATGTATTACAAAAGTCTGTCAAAATTTTCTAAAACGCTGTTTGCTATGAAAATACGTGCTGGTGGGTCGCCAAATTCTATGACAATCAATAGTGGGTCGCAAGCTGAAAAAGTTTGAGAACCCCTGCTCTAACTTGTATTTCTGAGCCTCAGCTTTGATCGGAATTGTTTATAAAAAACGCCACGATAAGTTAAACAAAAAGTAAACAATCACCCTAGAAGTTGAAAAAAAATTATCTGTCGTATTTTTATAAATATTTGTTTAATCCAGGTATGCAGAAATAAAAAGGCAGCCAATTAATCGTCCCATAATAAATTAAAAATTTTCCATAAATAATTCGAAAATTGCCAATTAATAAATAGGGGTGGAAGCAATAATAAACTATAAAAGTTCCATAAGCAATTCAAAAAGCGCATAAATAAATCAAAACTTCCCATAAATAATTGATTTTTGAGCAATAAAAAATGTCAGAATTTCCACAAATAAATCAACAATTGCAATAAAAAACTATATTTTTTCCAACAAAAAATTTCGAACATACAACATCTTAGAACTATGATAGAAAAACTGAAACTATTGTGCAAATTAACAGACAATCGCTTGCTGTCCGAACTCGCTAACGCTCGTCGGACTTTAAAAAAGGATAACATCTCTGTTCACATTATACCGGGCAAATTCTTGGATCTGTGGATTGCCTAGAACCGAATCGACGCAGTTACGGTGCATCGGCTTTCGGAAACTTCGACGGCCTTCTGCCGCCTCAGTTCCTCAATCCTCTATGTGGCTTCGCCGCATGGCTCAACCGGTACTTTTACTTTGCTCATTATTTCGTATTTATTGCTTAATTTTCAATTGCTTTTTTGATGTTTTTCAATTGGAAATTTCTAAATTATTTATGGAAAAATCAGATTTATTTATGGAAAATTTAAACTTTTTTGTTGGAAAAAATATAGTTTTTTATTGCAATTGTTGATTTATTTGTGGAAATTCTGACATTTTTTATTGCTCGAAAATCAATTATTTATGGGAAGTTTTGAATTATCTATGCACTTTTTGATTTGTTTATGGAAATTTTATAGTTTATTATTGCTCCCACCCCTACTTTTTTATTGGCAATTTCTGATTTTGTTATGGAAAATCATCACTTTTTTATGAGTCGTTTATATTTTAGCCAAATAAAAATCGATAGAAAAAGAGTAGTTCTGCAAAACGGCGAAGAAAAAGTGGTGCGTTGTTGAGAAGCACAAGATTTCTGGGTAGTAAAATGGGACCAGCACAATTCGGCACCAACATTTCAAAAGGGCGTAACTGCATTTACAACCAATGCACAAATAGAAAGATAAAATCCTCCTCTTTCGATTAATGGATGTGAATTGCGATGAATGAAATGAATGAAATACGACCCACAGCTCTGTGAGAAGGTGCTGTTCCGTCCCCAAGTCGGTCCAAGTTCCATCGGTAATTGCCTATTCTTAGGCGTTTTATGGTATAGAAGATTGATTTTAATTATTAAATCACTACAAAGTGTTAGTTTGTAAAAACTTAGACGTATAATTTCAACTCAAGCAACACGATATCAGCTTGTACGATTTTTTTTAAGGAACTTCGAATACTTGGGTGAAAAATATGACTCCATATTATCGAAATCATGAATTAGATTGGAACAGGGATTTGCTGTTCTTATTATCTTCTTTTATTCGCTTCCATGATTTGAATACCCTGTCAAGCGGATCTCGTGTTCCTAGATTTAAAATTATACGTCTAAATTTCTACAAACTAACACTTTGCAGTGATTTAATAATTACAATAAATCTTCTGTACCAAAAAACGCCTAAAAGTAGGCAATTTTTAGCAATTACTTTAGAGAACATGGACCGGCTAGAGGACGGACCAGCACAATTGTGGTGGTCCTAATTTAACCCCAAAAAGTGCATAGGTGGATAAAGTAGCCACAGTAAAGAAAGTTTTATTCTAGAGGACGTTAAATTTATAAGAGAAAATTTGAGATAATCATACTTTTATGCTCCGTCACGGAAGGGTTAAGCTGCTTAAGATGCTTCATTTCAGTAACTTGTTGTGCAAAGATTTTGTTTACAAAAACAACTTTATGATTTTTTTTTCAAAAACATTGAAATTGAATTAACCAAATTAATCAATTAAAAGTACAAATGAAAAAAAAAAGGGAAGCCCACCGGATTCGAACCGGAAGCCGGTGCGTGGGTGCCCTACACTCTACTCCAATACCACAATTATGATGAAGTTAATAGCGGGTGAAATCTGACTTGAATGAATGCTTTGTTGACACCTACATTTGTAAACTTGTGTAGTAGCGCAGTTAACTTTATCATAAGGGTCTGTCCATAAACTACGTAGACTCTTAGGGGGGGGGGGGGTCTGGCGAAAGTCTACGCTCCTTACAAATTCCAAAAAAAAATTGTATGAACGAAAGTCTACGGAGGGGGGTCTGAGATGGCCGGAAATGAGTCTACGTAGTTTATGGACAGCGCCAACAAGTATCTACAGCGGCGCAGCGGTACGGCAGCAGGTTATCATGCAGAAGGGCCTGGTTCAAATCTTCTCCAGGAGTGTATCATGTACAGTAAGGTATTTCATGTTTCGCACATTACAAGCAATTAACACAAGCTGTAGTGAATCTGGAAAGTACATTTTTGTTTTTTCGATAGAAGGCTCGGAGGGTTAAGTCACATATACCAATCAACTCAGTTCGACGAATAGATATGATATCTGTATGAGTGTATGTATGTGTGCATTTATGTATGTCTGTGCGCAAAAAAGTTCACATACTTTTGGGCCACTGCCCTTTGGCTGATTTACGGATTATAGCTCGCATGAAACCGGATTTTTACCGCATTGTTTGCTATTGAAAATATTGCGGATCCGTCATGGCGTTCCGGAATTATGGCCATTTTTTGTGATCCAGTCCAGCACCGGTGAACTAATCATATATAAAACTGAACTAAATTCTATCATGCGATACGACAAATTACGCCGAGTTAATATTATTAAACTTTAGTTTGGTTGCCAAATATAATGTGGAAATCATCAATGTAAACCACAAAACCACGATGTTGGCCAAAAATTCAATGACGACCCAAGATCTAAGATGGTGGCGCACAACTAGAAGAAACGGCTGCTTTGAGGAGATTAAGGCTTTAAAGCCAACAAATATGAGTATATTTGGTATAGAGAAGATGTACGGAGGCCAAAGAGAACGACCAGAATATACAAGATGGAGGCCCAAAATTCAAAATGGCAGTTGTTTAAAGGAGTTTTAGGCTCTTAAGTCATGCAATATGGGTATGTTTGGTAGGGAAAAGATGTCCAGAGCTCAGAAATGATGACCAGAATCGCTCGTGGCCTTATTGCCGAGCGGTTAGCAGCGTCAATCTTTTGGGTGTCTCATAAGCTTCGGAGTGTGTGTTCGATTCCGGCTCCAGTCGGGAAAAACTTTTCGCCAAACGGAAAATTCTCCACTGGGCCACTGGGTGGTATACACTCCCGTTCAAAAGTTTGGGGTCACCCCCTCAAAAACATGTCATTTTTTTAGGCCCATATTTCCGCCAATTTGCGTCCGATTTGAAAACCCTAGGTTTTATTCAAAAGATAATAAGTCAAAGAAACTTTGAACATGATTTAAAAGAAACTTTTTCAAAAAATTTTGTATGTAAACTTAACCCAAAGTTGCCAAATTTTCTAAAAAATGAATATAAACTTACGGCAGTGTCGCTGGAAATTGGGTCGACCAAATTTTAAGATGAGAGCGGTAATATGACCCATTTTCTATTTGCTTTCAAGTGCTTTTTACAGAACTTGGCTAAAAAATCTAGAAAAAAAGTTATTAAGTAAATTAATCCTTGATGTCATCGACCAAAAGTTTGGGGTCACTTTCGTAAAACATGGAAAAGTGATTTGGTGATATCTTCGTCGTCTATAGTTCAATTTTAATTATTTTTGGCTCATTTCAAAGATAATTAACTAAATTTACGTTTGATGTCTTCAACTTAACGTATTTAACGATTTTTGTATATAAAAATGTTATGTAAAGTTAGCACATTTTACCACGCTTCAAAAAATGGGGCAACTTTACGTTAAGTTTTAATATGTAAATTTCAACAAATATGTGTGGTTCAATGCCTATGCAGTAAGTATCATTCATTTTGTTTCAAATAAGCCAAGAAGAATTAAAATTGAATGAAAGATGACAAAGATATCAACAAATCACTTTTCCATGTTTTACGAAAGTGACCCCAAACTTTTGGCCGATACAGCATTTTGAGGGGTGACCCCAAACTTTTGGTCGATGACATCAAAGATTAATTTACTTAATAACTTTTTTTCTAGATTTTTTAGCCAAGTTCTGTAAAAAGCACTTGAAAGCTAATAGAAAATGGGTCATATTACCGCTCTCATCTTAAAATTTGGTCGATCCAACTTCCAGCGGCACTGTCGTAAGTTTATATTCATTTTTTAGAAAATTTGGCAACTTTGTGTTAAGTTTACATACAAAATTTTTTGAAAAAGTTTCTTTTAAATCATGTTCAAAGTTTCTTTGACTTATTATCTTTTGAATGAAACCTAGGGTTTTTTAATCGGACGCAAATTGGCGGAGATATGGGCCTAAAAAATGACATGTTTTTGAGGGGGTGACCCCAAACTTTTGAACGGGAGTGTATGTGTTGTTTGGAAATTCCCCTAAAACCCCATCGAATCCCAAGTAACGCAACTGATACTCTTCGGAACCCCCCGAAAACATCCCTAAAGCCCCCATACATTGCCTCTGACGACAAACAAAAGGTTTACGTGGAATTTATGTTAGAGCAAATATTAAAAAACATTTCTAATTAAATTTTCAAATAATTTTTTTTTTCAAGACAAAATCTGGGATTCCAGAACCCAATTTGACCAAGTTTGATCGCGAAATTGCTGGTTTTCGAGATATATGAAAAAAAAATGTCCTATTTTAGTATTTTTTGGGTTGGATATTACATTTTACATAAGCGCTGCCCATAAGCTAGGTAACCTTTTCTAAGGTCATCTCAGACTTCCACCTCCACCCACTCGTAGAATTTTATCTAAACAATATTTTCCAAATTTGTATGGAGCGTGGACTTTAGCCAGCCCCTCCCTCCTTAGGCCCATACCTATATAAAATATCCATGTCATAACAAAACCAAGAAATTAACTAATTGAGAGGCGCAGATGCAAACAGGTGTTCGTGATCTTTTTGTCGATTTTGAGTTAAGCATACAAAAAAGTCTTCAGATTTCTAGCTTTTCGGAACTTTTTTAAGATTAATTTTATGATGACTTGAAAAAATACAATAAATCTGAGAAAATTGGGTTGATTTTGAAATTCCATATATTTTGTATTGGATGAAAACTTGGTGTAAAACTCTGAGGCTCATTTACACAAAAGTTTATTTTTGTCACATACACTTGACCCTCTCAGTTCTATAAAAAATCTTGGTCCGGCCTAGTGTCCTCTACGACAATATTGAATAACTTGTATTATAATCAACCACCCAATCGATTTTCTTGAACGAATTTCACAGCTCCTCAGTGCTGTCCTGAGGATTTAAAGTGTGTTATTACTAGAATTGTTAAATAGTTCGATGCATTTGTTTTATAATGTTTGCTGCAGTATTCCACTAAACTATTGCAAACACCAAGTTCTTACTAGGTATTTTTTCCTCATACAAACATTTCCCGAAAGAGTTGAAGAGATAATCTCGATTTCTTGATCCTTCCAGTCACCACATTCAATCAGATCTCCCATGGTTCCATCTCAACAACACCGGCATTAACAAATCAGCTTGTGTTTTGTTCACAAAAGAAGCCACAAATGGAAAAGTAATTGAAACTTTTTTCCCCTCTCTTGACTTCGCGCAATGGTTTCGGTTATTTATCTTACAGCTCCGGCCGCCAGACCTCAGTGCGCTTTTTTATTCGGCTCCTATGGGATTTCCTCGCTTTCTCTAGTCCTTTTGATTACTTACATTTTTACGCCAAATATTTTCTCCTGTCTGGGAATGGAGCAGTTGTCGTGAGCTTAGGACGTTTTATTCTTGGATTTGTTCGGCTTGGCTCCTCCGCTTCTTACGAGTGGAATTATGTGAAGCATTCTTTCCTGGTCCTACCTACATTGTGTTGATTTCATCTACTCCAGTGAAAACGATGTCGTTGAACAAATTAATTCTATTATGTTTGATAAACAAGCTCGGTACGGTCTAGCAGTTAGCAGCTCAACAATTTGTTCCTAAAGGCTCAGCATCATCATCTTGTTGTAATCTTCAACTGTTTAGATTCAAGTCAGCTTTAAATAACATTTTCTGAACAACGTGCACTCAACGCTCAGGAACATCCGAGGGCCGAGTTTCCTTCACTTACATGCGTCCTACTTGTAGGTTTCCGAGCTTGAAGAGCATTTCGTTAACCTCCGGAGCCAACCATGACTTAGCAACTATCATAAATTTTCTACTGCATTATTTATTGCAGCGTGGGGGTGCAAGTAGATGTCGGTAAAAGAAGAAATGAAAAGGCACAATTTTCTTGCACTTTTCTCCACTCGTGCAGCCTGGATCCACTGACTGTTTGCATCCTGTATAACGTGTGTATCCTGGCTGGTCCCGTTGTTGGTAGTATTTTGAGCCACTCCAACACCCATTTACATGCTCACCACATAACTCTTGGGCCAGTGTGTGCCAGCCAGCCAGCGGAGGCCGGAATAGACGAATCGGTTTCCGAAAGTGAATAATCGAGGCACTGTTGCCAAGCTGCGGCGGCGTGCAGAACGTTCAACATAGTTTCCGTAGCGTTGTCGGTTACCTGCTGTTACTAGCGTTGTTGGCTGGCTGGATCTTTTTCTTTCCCAGTCACAGGTCATAGCCGTGCAGGCAGGATGCAAAAGTTGCTACCCCAGAAGAGCGCCCACCACCGGACCGCCACCTCCAAAGTGATGGACTCTGTTTAACGAGAACTGGATTGTGGATGTGGTGGCTGCGATGCAGTGCAGTTGCATTAGATATGTTATTTTCTTCGCGGTGGCTGCCATGGGGAGAGGTAAACGAAGTGCAGTATGTGGGCTCCTGGGAAAAGAAATGCATTTTTTATGAGCGGGCAAGCTTGGGAAGGATCGATGTTAGCAGGAAAATTTTTCAGTATCGGTCACGGATAAGTGTCTCGGGCTATCACACTGACGAAGGCGTTGTTAACAAATTCTTATTTATGTATTAGAATAAAATGGACCAGTTCTATTGTGTTGGTAGTAACGAAAGCTAAGGTGTCAGTGCAAAATTGGTAGTTCAAATCAATCACATGTTTAGCTTCGAAGTCGTGGAAGTTACGGTTTGGCAACATTTGTTTTTATTAGAAACAAAATGTATGAATCAGAAGAAAAAATCGAAATTTGTGTCAGCCTAATAAGATTGAATAATTGTCCCTAAAATTCTATTTCGGGCAAAACATGTATTTGATTCCCGTCACACCTTCTACGTGACACTATGGTACATAGGATGGTTGGAAATTTAAATTTGACCGTAGTTGTGCATTCGAAAAGTCGGTCGAATTCTTCGCAATCCAAATAAGAGGGTAGAGGGCAACCAGAAGAATCAACTCAACGTCTTATATAGAGCGAATTTCGTTTGCGTTTGCAAGTTACGGGAAATAAGCAGTTTACGCAATCCATAAAAGGCCCTATTCGCAGCTGCAATACGCCTTTTCGCTTCACGGGAAACGTTTTTGTCACATGTCACAAGTGTTCTAAGATAAACAAGTTCCATTAGGCCTGCCTCTGTCTCTACCCTCTATCATGTACTTTATCTTGGTAGACTTAATCGTTAATCGTCCAGCCTATCCTCGCTGTCTCTTTGTACAGAGAAGCATAAGCTCCCTCCACTGCGCTACAATCTATGCCGATGTGTGATGGTAGTACCATTCCTCTGCCCGTCAGATCTCCTAATCGCTCCTTCAAGTGAACAGCAATTTTGAAAGAGCATCGCCCTGCTTCAACCCATCCAAGGTCACAAACGAGGTAGATACAGAGGGTGGCCAAAATGTTTGAGATAGGCAACTTTTTTTTCTCTCACAAAACAGTTCAAAATGCTGTAACTTTTCACACTTGATAAACGTTAAAAATTTCATTCAATTCGGTTCACCGGTTCCCGAGATATGACAGTTCAAAAATTAGTTGTCAAAAAATAGTGTTTTACCAGAACGATTCTAACTTCGCGAAAGATTAACCAATCGAGCTCAAATTTGTACCGTAAACCGGGGTCAAATTGATCTTCGGGTCGAAATTGATCACAGGTTTTTCAGTTAGGGTTAGCATATTTTAAATAATTTCTATTCAATTATCGTGCAGTTGGGAACCGATACTAAACGATATTTGCTTGGAAACTATTTGAAGTATGATTTATCTAACGGAAAATCGTCTGATCAATTTCGACCCGGAGATCAATTTGACCCGGTTTACGGTACCAATCATGCACATATAACATAACGAACCGTCAAAATTTAAATTTGACAATTTTTGATGCACTCTATGAATAGTTACAGCATGTTGAACAATTTTTATTGAGAAAAAAAGTTGCCCATCCCAAACATTTTGGCCATCCCCTGTACTTCGGCTCTGATCCGAATACTTGATTTTGATCAATCCAGCGTTACACGTATCAGCCTAATTTATTTCGCCAGTAAACCATGTTCTGACATTATCTGCTAAAGCTTATTACGTTTCATTCAATCATACGCTGCTTTGAAATCAATGAACAAATGGTGAGACTCCAAGTTACATTCCCGAAATTTATCTAGGATAATCCACAGGTTAAACATTTGAACGTTAAACGTTGATCGGTCCTCACGAAGATCAGCCTGGTATTTGCCGACGAAGGACTCCTCAAGAGGACATGCGACTATAGCTTATAAAGCCTGCGCACTTTAGAATCGGTACACTTTCAACCGGCTGCAGATCCAAAACGGTGTCACTTGAAAAAAAGTGTTGTTAGAAGCAATTGAAGCTTATCTATTGTAGTTTGTAGGAAAAATATAAAATTTGCTGTTTTATTTTTTTAGATGAACTATTGATCTTGATTCGTAAATAACGCCAGTTTTTCCTGCACACATTGAGCAAAAATCAACCATCGTCAGATTCAAGATTTGTGTAGGAATATATAATTACTCCTCCTCCTCTTCTTGGCGTAACGTCCTCACTGGGACAAAGCCTGCTTCTCAGCTTAGTGTTCTATGAGCACTTCCACAGTTTTTAACTGAGAGCTTCCTCTGCCAATGACCATTTTGCATGTGTATATCGTGTGGCAGGCACGAAGATACTCTATGCCCAAGGAAGTCAAGGAAATTTCCTTTACGAAAAGATCCTGGACCGACCGGGAATCGAACCCGTCACCCTCAGCATGGTCATGCTGAATACCCGTGCGTTTACCGCCTCGGCTATATGGGCCCTAATTACTAAACCCACCAATTACGCAGTCTAGAATCGTTGTAGGTATTATGATTGTTGATTAACGGAGGTAAAATATTCCATGGGTGTTTTAAAATGTCAAATATAGCTATGGTAAACCTTTGAAGGGTTTTATGGAAAATCAAAGGCTTGCATAGATATTTAAGGTAAAAAAAACTGTTTTCGTAAAAGCTTTAGTTCGGCAAATACGCATACGGGAAGGATACTACACGAATAGTATAGGTATAAAAAAAACCAATGATTTGACGCTGAACGGTATGAATAATCGTGGCTCGAAAGCTGAATGGACGATTGCTGACGAAATTCATTGGATGTGTTTTGATGGCGTGAAATATCTAACAATTTTTTTAACAAAACTAAATCTACTCAGAAGTTTTTTATTTGTGATCGTAGAATTACATCTATAGTTGCATTATCTATGTGGTTTTAAGTGTTTCATCCATGAAAACTATCTAATTTCGTTCTTTTAAGGAGGAGTTAGCCTTATAGCTGTTAATTTCCGACTACTGTGAGGAAAAACTGCGAATAATCCCAAAACTAATCCAGGCTTCGATATGAATTATGTTAGGCTACTTGAATTAAGAAATTGTAGAACTAAAAAACGATCCCAGGAAATATGTTTTCTTGAAAAATTACTTTGAGTAAATTTATACTTTGAATATAGCGTTGAATGGACAGTAAGGCTATAAGTTTCTTATGGTCCTGTGAATCATATTTGTCAAGAGTTTAATGTCGTAACTTGTTTTGAGCATATCTTTGATGAATATGAATTTGTTTTTTGTGGAAATACCAGCTCCTAAACTGTGAAATTTGCAAATGCTGGCGATCATTGATTTGTGCAGAATAAAATGGCCTGAATTTCACAATCAGATCAAAATAATATCTTAAAGAAATAAAAACTGAATTTTTCATATTTTTCCTACAAAATGCAATAAATAAGCTTCATTTGCTTCTTACAACATTTTTTTCTAGGTCAAACCGATTTTGTTCTGCAGCCGGTTGATAGTGTACCGATTCTAAAGTGCGCAGGCTTTATGCCGAATTCAAAAGGGTAAACCCTCTGTAATTGACACACTCTAGTCTGTGCTCTTTCTTGTATATTGGGCATTTTCCTCCCAAATCTTTACTATACTCTGGTTGATTGACTGATGTAGCTGCTCACTGCCATGCTTAAGAAGTTCGACCGGGATCTCGTTCTTCCCAGCAGCCTTGCTGGTTTTCAGCTCCTTAAGGGCCTTCACAGCCTCATCCAGTGTTGGTGGTTCCAATACTGCTTGATAGTCATATATTATGGTAATTTTTTTCGTGGATGCTCCTTCCACCTGGCTGCAATCATTGTTTTGTTTGTCAACAAATTTCCTTCCACAGGGCGGGCACTGGCGCAGTCCTGGCAATTTCATAAAACCTCCGCATATCGTTCCTGTCCATACTTCCCTGCGCTTCAGCAATGGCACTTTCTTCGTGCTGCCATTTTTACTGCGGTGGATTCGTTTCTCTACTGCTCTTGCCACCCAGTACCGCTCCCTGTTGAGACGGGTACCAGCCACTAACATTCGACTTCTGGCGGCATTCGTTTCGTTCGTCTTTTATTGACAATCCTGCGCTGTTGTTGTCACTGCTTAATGAATAAACCCTAAATCGCAGCTGTTGACATTTCCAAATCCGTTGGTCTCTCCTATGCTTTCGTCCAACTTCTGATGGTACATACTGTGCTGCAACCCCTTCGGCTAACAAGCGTTAGATGTTGCATCGCATTGTTCTGTTGTTTCTTGAACTCGTGACGCTGGATAATCACTTCTGGATGTGTGCAGCTGCAAGATAATGATCCGAGGAAATGTTCGGGCCTCTGTAGGACCTCACATCTATGACGTCCGAAAAATGCCGCCCGTCGACCAGCACGTGGTCTATCTGGGAGCAAGTTTCACTACTCGGGTGTCGCCAGACGTTTTTTCAGATATTCTTAAGTGCGAAGGTACTGCTGATTGTCTTCCCTCTACACAGATCGGAAAAAGAGTGTAAAATTCTGTGACATATAATGCACATGATTGGAGCGTGGGATATCATAGAAGTTTACATGACATATCATGTAAACCCAAGTAACACACTTGTCACCGAAGAGTCACGGCGGCGCAGGTTTTTGTTGCGCAGAAGTCACTGTGACTAGCTTCTAGCAAGTAAGTGATTATTTGTTAGAAGTAAGTCACAGTGACTTCTGCGCAACAAAAACCTGTGCCGCCGTGACTCTTCGGTGACAAGTGTGTTACTTGGGAAGTTCATGAAATATCATGTAAACTTCTATTATATGTCATGTAATTCAGCATGACTCTGAAAGTTTACATGACATATAACACAAATTTACATGATATATCATGTAAACCATCATCATAGTAAGTTTACATGACTAAACTGAAGTTTACATGACGTGTAAATCTCATTATTTTTATCTGTGTAGTATTTAGCAGCGAATGTCTCTGTGGTTGTGAAATGTGATGTTTCGTATGCAGAATATCCACGCACACAATTATCTATACCTTCCATGGGACAAAGACAATTGTTTGTTTACAATTTACCGATGGGAAAACAATTTCTTTCAATCGTTGAGAAGTTTTTGCTGCATCATGCAGCAGCGAAATCCAAATTTGAAGTGCCACAGAACTTTAATTGGGTGTGAATTGAAGGTCAGGTCAATATATAATAAGTGAATCTGGCGAAATGAAAATTGAACGGTAATGAAGAACAATTCGGCTAGCTGATGCTTTGATGCGGCTGCTTTCGTCACACGCAAAAGTGAAATTGTATGTGGAGTAAAACTGAAACGCTCAATTTTGCGCAATTATTCGATTTGCAGTGCTATAGGGGCTAGTTATTGATGGTTTACATCTTTCTGTTTCCATCTGATGAGTCATTGGCAAAGGTTGGAATATATTTAATTATCGGATATTTTTCATCTGATATGACGGTAATTACTGGGGGTCTCCAGTTAGTCCATAGCCTCGCCTATCCGGAGATGGCGGGTTCGATTCCCGTCCCAGTCGGGGAAATTTTCTCGACTCCCTATTGGCGTAAATAGGGGGTGGCCAGGGGTGGCCTGGCCCCTTCCAGAATAATCTATTTCGAAAAAAAAATCACGCAATTAAGGCGAAAAGTATCTTTTTAGAATAAATAATCTATATCGACTTGGCCTTGCCCCCCCCCCCCCCCCTAGAGCAATGACCTAGTTACGCTTTCCCTGGACATAGTGTATCATTGTACTTGCCTCACAAAATTCATTGAATGGCAGGCAAAGAAAGCCCTTCAATTGATAACTGTAGAAGTGTTCAAAGAACACTAAGTTGAAGCGTGGCTGGCCAAGTCCCAGTGGGGACGTAGATCCATAAAGAAGAAGAAGAAGAAGAAGGAGTAGAAGAAGAAGATGACGGTTAATTAGCCCATATGACGAAGTATATTTCTACCCTATGGTAAGACGTACTTTTTGCACTTTTTTCTTGAGGGGTTCAAACAGTACGTCACTATACTCGGCTTGTTATTGTCGCTTTCTATTCTCGATAACGTCCGATGCTCGCCAGATCACGCTTCACTTAATTCACCCATCATCCAACATCAACTTTGAACGGTTGTTGTCCAATGATGTTCTTGCAATATACCCTGTCCACCGATCCTTCCGTCGTTGACCACCTTCTGGATTCGAATGAGTGTTATCAGTTTTGCCACCTTCTGGATGTTGGGGTCGCCAAAGAGTGCAGTGAGCTCTTGATTCATCCTTTACCGCCACACATCGTTCTCCTGCACACCACCAATGATCGTCTCCAGCATGTGTCGCTCGAAAACTCCGAATGCTTGCAGGTACTCAAGAAAGAGAGAAAGGAGATTTAATGTTAATCCTTCCTCAAAAGCAGCAATCAAATCATGATATAGATATCAGACCACACATCAATTCCTTATTTATAGAGTAAAATTTGTTAAAGAGCGCCAAATTTAAATCATTCCGAACTTCACTTCCTGCCAGCCGACTTTCTTCGAACAGCTGCACATTTGCTGCGAATGTCTTGTCACTCAATTTGCATTTCTATTAGCCATGTACTGATGTCGACAGTGCCTTTGTGATCCGCTCCGGCTGTTCTGGATTCCGAGACCGACATCGTCGAGCGGGTTGGGTTTTGACGGGTCGAGTCGATAATCCCCCCTCGATGCTGCTATATCGTTTTGTTTACCAATGAATCACAACCCAGATATCGGCAGACGACAGCCAGCCAGCACCGATGAAAACGGCAGAGGAGACGATAAAGAAAAACTTCGGTTTGACAACTTTATTTGCATAATTTTCGACTCGCTTGTGGGTCTTCAGACTACTGCAAGAACGCTCCTCTGCCATCGACAGCAGAAGCAGAGTTTGACGATCCTTCCCACTGACTGCTGATTGTCTGCGGTGCAGGGATTGCTCCTCCAGCTCCAGCAACGGCAGACGAAAGGAAAACGAGAATAATCCCCGGCCGTCCCACGCGTGTTTTCCGCCTCGCCGCCAATGCTCAACAACCCAGCCAAAGTGAGATATGGCCCTCGTAGCGGTTGTTCCGGAGTCGTTCGTCGTCTTCCCCAGTGTGAATGATAATAGCGGCAAAATACGGGTAAACAATTTATGAACGACTGAAATCTGCACGAGGTGCTCTCTTGGCGGGGGCCGCATTCCACCGCAGAGCTACAGCTTGTTTTGCACAGTAAAATGAATTCAATTAACATGGAAAATTTGTTGACATCGCCGCCGTACTGTTTCACAATCACCACCGGCAGATGATGTACAGTCTACTAATAGCAGCAATCCTTGTGACATATTGAGATATATGGGGCTCTCACTGGATGGAGTGAAGCAAATCCAGGACGAATGGGTACTCTACAGACCATCCTTCGGACGTATCTGTTTGATTTCGCTTTTATCAAGGCTAATATATGGTACATATTCTGGCGCCAAGGATGGTGGAGTTGATGTTGGAATGTTGCGGCGGCATGGATGGTGGATAGAGAAGATTTATTTGCGTTAGCTTTAGCATTCCTTGGTTGGCTCAGATCCGGTAAACAAGGACAAACAGTTCCCATGGAAATCAATTGACTTGGAGACAGGATATTTGCACAGCAAATTGGTCTTACTTATGTTCATTATCGGGGTTTTGAATAATATTCGAGTAGAGTGCAATCAAGGAAGTATGTTTGCAAATGCATTGAAGACACATATCAGAAGCTAAGATGTGATGGTTAGGAAATGATTAACAAAGCTGAGTGATTTTAATCTTCTTTGGGTAAATCAGGCATGTTTGATCTGGAACTTTGAATTAAAATGTTTATTTGGTCAACATTGAAACACGTTCGTAAAGATCAGAGTTTGGCAACCGAGCTTCTGACTTTCATGAAGTACATATTGGAACTGGGTGCTGAAAAATTATGAGTCTATAGCTAAGAAGGAGCGTCCAACTTCTGGTTCTCACAAGTTCCTATCTATGCTTCCACGGGTCAATCGAAGACAAAGGTCGATAAGATAAGTGTTGTTTGCTTAGCTGATAGTGCAGCCTGGGTACTGATGTCCTTCTAATTTCACCTAGGTTGAGGAGGTTCGTACCGAGCGTATGTGCACGCAAGAGGTGTGACTCAAACAACGTCTGCACAAATGTTGGTTCCGGACTCTCGGACTCGGACCATAAGGACCCCTTTGGACACCATAGTCTCGGCGAAATGAACGAGAACAGAGAGCTGCTCATTGTTAGGATTCAGACACCGTAGTAAAAAGATCCTTCATCGAGGAAGAACCGTGCTACAGATATTGTGGAAGGTGGCAGCGTAAGGATGGCCTTATTGGGTGCGATTTTTGGCGGGTTAACATGTTGCTCTTCATCGTTCTTCGTAAAGTGACCTTAACCGGATCATGGGTATCCCTGATAAAAAGCATCGGCCTTATTGAAGCACAGTACAGGGCATTTTTGTGCAGAGTTCTACATAACGGTGTCTTGTCCGATCCCATCTTCAGTGAGACAAGGATGTATACTATTACCGCTATTGTTCCTCATTGTAATCGACGAGATCCTGGTAGGTGCGATTGATCGTAAACCAAATCGTGGACAGTGGCAGGCGCATGAAGCACCTAAATGACTTCGAACTGGTTTGTAACGTTGCTCTCTCAGCTCAACGGCGCTCTGATGTGCAGAGTAAACTCATTGATCTTGCCGATTACTCCTCGGCAGCAGGTCTTACCATCAACGTCAACAAGACTAAATCGTTGGATGTAAACACGGTCAAACCTTCCAGCTTCACGATAGCTGGGAAAGCAGTAGAGAATGTTCAGGACTTCCAATATCTTGGTAGCCAAATGACGGCCGATGGTGGCACCAAGATCGACATAGGTGCACGGATTATGAAGGCGAGGGCTGCCTTTGCGAGTTTAAGAAATGTCTGGAATATTTAACAATCAGATAAGTCGACGCACCAACATCCGAATTTTAAACTCGAACGTGATATCTGTACTGCTGTACGCCAGTGAAACCTGGTGTGTATCAGTAGAGAGCACTTAACGGCTGTAGGTCTTCAACAATGGATGCAGGCGGTATATGATTCGTGCGTGGTAGTCTCACAATAAGATCGCCAACGCGGAGCTCCATCGTGTCATCAAAAGCCGATAGCGACAAACAATTGGGCAGTAAAAATGGAGGTGGGCCGGCCATATCCCACGCCGGGGAAATTTACAAGCAAGCGGTAGATTGAAACCCACCAAAACAATACAGTCAATGTAGGCCCAGAAGCTCTTGGCAGTACAGCATCAACAGTGAAATGAAAGAAGCCTACAGACATTGACACAGGTCAGGGCGTTGGTAGGAAATCGCCAAGGATTGATATCTGCCATGAAATTTAACAAATGTTTAACAAAGAAGTAACAGCTCCGAAACATAAGACACTCAATTTTTATTAAATCATCACATTTACTTGAACGGTGCATGATGTCCTTCTTTCCCTCCTTTTTTGCACTAGTTTACCAGTTTTGCTCTCCAAGTTGAAAATAATTCAATTTGATAATGTTTTATTACATTCCCTTTTCTTCAAAATATTCAATAAACAAAAAAAAAACCTTGTAGATTGAACTTTCAATGCAGCACCATAAGACCTTTACTGAATTGATTTACATCGAGTTTTCATCCCATTTCGCTGAATAAATCCCCGAGCCACTAACTTTTCGCGAAATGTAATAACGTAGCTCAGCATCGCTCCTCCGTAACATCGGAAGTTTGCGAAGCCAAGAAAGTTGTCTCCCGATTAGGCATTGTCAACGAAGCGAAGAATTAAATTGAATTAATTAGTCAACGCAAGCCAAGCGATTTTCAATTGACTGTGGTTGGGGCGGCACGGCAAATTGTTTTTCAGCTTTTAATGTCTTTAAGGCTTTGGAAAACATTACTCCAGTGTAGCTGATATCAGCATGAATCCAGTTCAAACATAGCATAGCACTTTCCTTCTCTATCATTTACGAAGTGTCCGATACCACTCCACAGTATGTATTACTTCAAATTGGTATCAATATCGAACCACTTAACTTTGGCCCAGGTTGACTGCAAAACTTAGCAAATGGATGGAGCGGTGCAGCAACAACGACCGTAAAATAGTGCTATCCAATTTTCATATCGTCCTCCGGCTCCGGCCAGCCCGCATGTCAGTGGCGGCGCGTCGTCGTTCGCCTATCGTGGGAACTGTGGGCAGATGTTGCATGTATGCGAAGAAGCGAGTCATTAATTTCCGGCACCGTAATATGCTCATCATTAATTCAGCCATTTTCCAAGGTACTATGGAGCTTGAGGTGTGCGACCACATGGTTCTCCTTTGTGACCGTGGAAAGGGGTCCTGACTCCACTTTGTGTGCTTCCCCGTGCGTTTCCCCATGTATGATAAATCTTTGTTAAGCAAGTTGTTTAAAATTTCATTGAGAAACCTCATAGGAACTAGCGCCGAGGGTTGGGAGATGATACAGGGCACAAATGTTTCGGACAGGTATGGTCCCAAACCCGTCATTATTCATAGTTGAAGAACAGGAGGGATACCGGGTGGGCGTAGGGTCCGTTCCGTTGTACTAGAATATTGAATTAATTTCGACAGGCACTTTCGTACACGAACAAGCTCAACCGAACGAGGACATCTACCCATCATCACATAATTAGATAGAGGTTTTGCACACCGAAGGAGGTTGTTTGTGAAATTTTCATTCGATGCGAAATAATTTATCAAGCGTTCAAGTGCCTTTGTTTGAGAGCTTGACAGAGGATCTTCACTTTGGGTGGGTGGGGTCTCTCGGGAAAGAGGTGCGACAAAGGGTATAGCTGATAACAAACTTTGACCAAGTTTCACACGTCGGTAAATAATCCGGTGACGAAGGTGTCAAATTTCGTACCTTAAAAGATAGAAAATAGGAGGATTAAGAACTAGCAGGTCCTCGTGGGGCTCAAATTGCTTCATAGTGATAAGATATTCACGATGCTGTGATTGGCAGTGGAAGGGATGCTGGGAATCGATTTCATCAGAGTTATCCAATCTAGCCAGCTATAAAGCTTCGAGTTCTAATATATTTTGATAAAGGAATATGAAAGTTTAATTTCAACCTGCAACTAGCTCAACGTTTGGAATGCTTACAAAATAGTGCGCCTTATGGCCGTACGGCTCAAAGCGTATTGTGCATACCACGGAGTGAGCATTCGATTGAGCATTTGATTCCATTAGAGTTGTAGGTATTTTGAAATCAAGTGAACGATAAATTATCCCATGCTCCACTGTTGTGTTTACATTGCAGACAAGAATAGATCGAAGTAAATCGCGTTTACGTAGTCCACACTTAAAACAGTTAATTCTCCAAATAAAGAACAAAACAATTTTTCTACAAACTCGGTTAACTTTTTCGGATTTTTTTAATTCAAAGTTGCTATCATGAAGCATACCCACCCACATCACATGTGGTCTACACATTTTTTCAATTCCGTACATCTTTTGGCTGCTCATATTGAAAGTTAGGTTGACATCTATCTTGACATTTTCCTCCATTTACATAGTCTATAGTTTGTCGAACGTAGAGGGATTCACCGCCGTAGGTTCAACCACGGTTCAAGCATAACCCGTAATTCCTGGTCCATTCCAAGAATTAGCAAATTTGTCGCCTATCTCTAACAATGATAATTCTGCAATTCCTCGTCTGTAGATTTTCCCGTTTCTTTTCACTACGGCTTGTCGTATACTTTCATTGCCACCAGTGAAAACTATCAACTATGCAATGAACCTCCTGCAACACCTTTTCCGTCATCCATGATGAAGACCAAGCCATCCACACTATCCAACCTGCCATCTACGACTCACTTCATTCACTAAGGCAACGGGCGTGCGTTGACCAACAATTCTGCTTCAGAGAAGGTCGTGACCAAGCTCTTATTATTGGTCATTATCATCCCCGCCACACAAAACGTTCTGCTTTCGCTAACTCCTCCTGTTGATCTACCTTTTCACCTGACACAGATGATGTGTTATGCTCAGTTGTCCTCAATACAACAACAGGTAGACCAGCACTCATACACAATGTCATATAGTTCAAAATAAAGCAGTATGTACACTACAACCACCGTCCTGAGTAGAATCTATCAGTTTAAAATACGGGCTATGTCAACCATTGATTGGCTGCGTAACGACAATAATAATGGGACTGATGGCATGATCTAAGTTCCCCGGTCACTGTTGACTTAAAACGAAATTGCTCCGACCACAAATCAATTGGTTAATGGAGAAAAGATGGTCCTCTAAGCAATCTGGTATCTGTGTTGACTGTGGCTCCCGGCCACTACTTCGTCATATTGTCGGCCATATTCTTCTTCGGTGGATCGTACCTCCAGGTGCTGATCTCTGCCGTGTATAGAAATTCTGCAATCCGGTGTTTTTTTTTCCTTCTAAACCATAGGGGGATAAATCTGCTCATCAGACACCCTAACAGGAAGGTTAGGGTAGTGTGGGGTTGAGGCCGTCTTCTACAATGCCGGTAGAAGCCAGGACTACTCTCTCCTCGACCCACTAAAACACATTCCTATGGTCGCCAAACCCTACGTCTCTCCGGAACCACCAAGAAGGTATTGCTTCAGAGAGGGGCTAGTGCATATCGCACCCTCAAGGTTAGCTGCCGTAGCCTAGCAGCAACGAACATCGATGACTCGCTCTGGAGAGTCCATCACGGTAGCCTGCTGGCGCTTAGCCAGTTTCCCGAGTGGTCCTCGCCACTCCCTTTGTCCTCGGAAGGCGGGCAGGGTCAACCCCGCCCGCGCCCTACTGCTGAGCGGACATCAAGAACTGATGCCCACATGCAACCCGATCTGACCTGCCCGCAAAGGAAGGGTATTACTACCCTTCAGGCCCTATCAGATGCATCCGTAGGTTGCAGACAGCAGGGTCTCACCTACCCCGACCCTTGTCGGGGACCCCTTTCCAACCGCGGGCTCAGATCCAACCCAGTAGACTGACGCCACGACAGCACCGCTACCGGGACATCCTCTCCGCGGCCACTTAATCGCTGTAAGGGTCGATCTCGACCGCAGGGCACCGGTATGACCTACGAAGCCGACTTCGAACCCCTGGACCACCTCTTGTACTGCATCTGGACTAGCCATTCTCCGAGTCCACGCGCCACCTCCTCTGTAGCTCCCAGACGGTATGGGTGATAGCCGTTGAAACGGCATTCCAGCTAATCTCATCCCTACACATTCTCTGGACCAAGTTATCCGGAGTTGTGTCCTCCCCGCATGTGGCAAGCATGCGGTCACGCATTGTGCGGAAACGCGGGCACACGAACAAAACGTGTTCCGCCGTTTCCTCTAAACCATTGCACACTGGGCATTCGGGAGAATCCGCATGCCCGAAACGGTGTAGATACTGTCGGAAGCAACCATGACCTGTAAGGACCTGTGTCAGGTGAAATGAAACTTCCCCATGGCGCCTATTAATCCAACTATCTACCCTCGGTATCAACCTATGGGTCCACCTTCCTTTGGTGGAACTGTCCCACGCGCGCTGCCATTTCACCATAGAGGCCATCCTGACAGTCTTGCGTATGCCTCTTGTTCCGCGCATTTCGAAGCACTCCATGTCCTCACTGATAAGAATGCTGATAGTCACCATACCAGTAATGACACAGAGAGCGTCGTGTGACACGGTACGGTACGCGCTTGCAACCCTCAGACACATAAGCCTGTAAGTACTTTCCAGCTTCCGTCGGTAGCATTCAGTACTAAGCGCGGTACCCCACGCCGGGTCGCCATACCTAAGTATGGACGTAGCAACACTAGCCAGAAGCTTGCGCTTACTGGCGTACACCGCTGAGCTATTGGACATCATCCGGGATAGTGCCGCAATAGCTGTGGAGGCTCTTTTACAGGCATAATCGACGTGGCTACCGAAGGTAAGCTTGTCGTCGATCATCACGCCCAAGTGCTTGACAGAGCGCTTCGACAGGATAGTGCACTCTCCTACACTGATCTCCGTCTGCTGCGCCGACTGCATGTTGTTAACAACCGTCACCTCTGTCTTGTGGTGAGCCAGCTCCAGTTTTCTGGACCGCATCCACGCCTCCACAACCTTGATCGAGTGGTCGGTAGTCAACTTCACCTCCTCGATCGTTTCACCGTAGACTTCGAGCGTAATATCGTCGGCAAATCCGACAATCACCACTCCCACTGGGTACTCCAACCTCAACACCTCGTCGTACATGACATTCCATAACACCGGACCCAGGATGGAACCTTGCGGGACTCCTGAGGTTATGTGAAAGCACTTCCGACCCACCTCCGTGTCGTATACTAGTACGCGATTCTGAAAGTAGCTTCCGAGAATCTTGTACAAGTACTCCGGTATCCCCAGACGCAAGAGCGCATCGGCAATAGCAGCCCAACTGGCGCTATTAAATGCATTCCTTACATCCAGAGTCACTACCCCGCAGAAGCGAATTCCCCTCCTCTTAGGCTCGAGTGCTTTCTCGGCGGTTTTTGTAACCGACAAGATAGCGTCTACGGTGGACCTCCCCTTCCGGAAGCCATACTGGTTGCTCGAAAGACCATTTACGCCCTCAGTGAACCGCATCATTCTATTGAGGATGATCTTTTCGAGCACCTTCCCCGCCGTGTCAATCAAGCATATTGGTCTATATGCCGACGGGTCTCCGGGTGGTTTCCCCGCCTTTGGCAATAGTACCAGGCTCTGCCTCTTCCAAGCTTCTGGGAAAACTCCCTCGTCCAGGCATTTCTGCATAGCAGACCTGAACATCTCGGGAGCTTCTGCAATAGCTACTTTTAAGGCCAGGTTCGGAACTCCGTCCGGACCTGGGGCCTTACCTACGCTAAGGGACTTAGCTATCCCCGCAAGTTCCACATCGGTGACCCTTTCCTCATCGCCAGCCCCAGTCCCCGGCTGTCCTACGAAAGGAGGCCAAGGACTAGGATCATGACGCGGAAAAAGTCCTCCAATGATCCCCTCCAACATCTCTGGAGATTGCTCTGTAAGAGCCATCACACCTCTCGTCTTGGCCATAACGATCCTGTAGGCATCACCCCACGGGTTCGTATTGGCACTCTGACAGAGACCCTCAAAGCAGGCCTTTTTGCTTGCTCTTATCTCGGTCTTGAGCGCGGCTTTTGCAGCGGCGAACACCACCCGCCGTTCGTTTCGCTCTTCCTCTGATCGTGCTCGCTGCATCCGCCGCCTAGCCCGTAGGCAGGCGCGGCGCAGGTCCGCAATCGCGTCGGTCCACCAGTAAGCCGGTGGCCTCCCATTTCTAGGGTGGACTCGCCTAGGCATGGTCGCATCACACGCACGTGAGAGCACCGCTACCAGCTCGTCGCCGTCTAAACCGATTAAATTTCGCTCACGGCGGAGCGCTTCTCTAAATACCTCCTCGTCGAAGTATGATGTATTCCACCTTCGAGGGCTTGGCCTTGGCCTAGCCGCCTCTTCTTCTATCCACTGTCTGCTGTTGTTGTAGTCGATACTGTAGCGAACCGCCAGGTGTTCGCTGTGAGTGTAGCCATCATCTACTCTCCAGTTCGGACTACTTGTTAGGCCAGGACTACAAAAGGTCACGTCAATAATTGACTCTGCTCCATTTCGACTATAGGTACTCTTGGTACCGACGTTAGCCAAGTCGACATCTAAGATGGCCAGTGTTTCTAGCAGGATCTGACCCCGCTGGTTCGTGAAACGGCTTCCCCATTCCACAGCCCAGGCATTAAAGTCACCCGCTATTACCACCGGCCTTCGCCCTGTTAGCACGGTCGTTAAGCGGTCCAGCATTTGCGTGAACCGCTCGATCGGCCACCGCGGAGGTGCATAACAGCTACAGAAGAAGACCTCGTTTACTTTGGCGACCACGAAGCCCTCATAGTTAGTAGACACCAACTCCTGCAATCCGGTGTGTGACGTACGGTTTGTACTTCTGGTTGTCTGACCAAATCCAAGAGAGAACCGTTGCCAAATTTACTCACAGAAATTGCTCCTAGATTGGAAAAGATAAGGTTGTCAGGTATTCATCATCCTTGCCCCGATTACCGCATTTTGCAAGTCAAGGCGTTGAAGTCAGCTTCAGAGGGGCAATCTTGGTCAGAGCAACTGACCAAGGTCTGCCGTTACTTCATATCGTCTCCGGAGTCCATTTCATCTCATTTCTTCAGGCCATCCTGCTCATCCTTTAAGTCGAGCATTTCCTACATTTCCTGTCTTGTCGGAGAAGAAACTTCTGAAATCAAGTATGTGGTAGATGCACCTCAAAACCCGAATCGCCGACCACACAGCGCAAGTATCACGCTTGTCTCGGGTTGCTGCTATGAAGTTCTTTAGGTATCGCTGTACAAGCATATTCTTTTCCAAAAAAAAGCCTTCAATCGTTTAGAAGACCTTGACTTGCAGGTCCGGATTCCTCCGCAAGCATTGCTCCAATAGAAACATATAGCCAGCGGTATGTAATCGAGTAGCTGTCCGTCATCTGAACTTTATCGGTTCGACACGAAATACATGTTTCGAACCGACTTTTGTCACACTTCGTAGTTGCTTTCAATATACCTCGGATTTCATTTTCAATATCCCCCATTTCTGATGCAAATGTCCGTATGTGTGCAAATCCAGCCTATAATATGTACTGATTAGTTCTTCTTTTTCTTCTTCTTTGTGGTTTTACGTCCCCTCTGGGACTTGGCCTGCCTCGCTTCAACTTAGTGTTCTTTGAGCACTTCCACAGTTATTAATTGAAGGGCTTTCTTTGTCTGCCATTGCTGGAATTGGGAATCGAACCCACCGTCTCCGTATTGGCAGTCGATAGCCTTAACCACAAGGCAAACTGGAGGCCCCTGTACTGTACTGATTAGTTATGGAAAATCAATGTTGTCGTCTATACACATTTCTTGATAGGGACAAAGAAATAAGCAAATAACAAAATCACATTTTCATGACATTTCCCATCCCTGGCACATTTTCGACATTTTCTGGATGAAAAGTGACATGCTTCACACATAGGGGCCGTTCATAAACCACGTAGACTTTATGGGGGGAGGGGGGTCTGTTCAAAGTCTACGCTCCATAGAAATTTCAAAATTTTTGTATGGACAAAAGTCTACGGGGGGGAGGGGCTATCTGAGATGGCCAAATTTTGGTCTACGTGGTTTATGAACAGCCCCATACATTACTACAACTATTTGACAAGTTTTCCGAGCATTGTCAAATGATTTTTTTCTGACTATGATAACCATTTTCAATGCAGTTTTGATCATCGATATAACTTCTTTTTTCCAGTCAATTAATCATCCATTGCAATGCATTGCCCCGAAAATGCACTGCATCATGTATTTAACCCTTATGTGGCCGGCAGGGTACCCGGGTACCCAGCACCCATTTAAAATACACGGTGTAGAAAAAAGCAAAAAGTTTGCCGGCCACATAACGGTTAACACGCTTTTTTATGTATAAAATGGTATATCATAATCATTTTCGAACAATTAAGTCGGAAAATAGGGTAATCCTATCAATTTACCCGAAGCGGCCGTAGCTTTGCTTTTCACATTTATTTTTGCCCAAACTCCAGAAAATCCTCTTTTTTATAATGCTCCCCGTCCTGTCTCGCATCATTTCAGGTTCGCACCCTGTTCGTCAGTGGGTTACCAATGGACGCCAAACCCCGGGAGCTGTACCTACTGTTCAGAGCCTACGAAGGCTACGAGGGATCACTGCTAAAGGTTACCAGCAAAAATGGCAAGACAGCATCGGTAAGTAAACACGCCTGGTCTGGCTGGGTGGGTCTTGACTTTGTGTGTACGCGGGCAGTCATAATCCTCGGACCGGTCGGAACAAGCATCCCAGCGTCCGAAAACACGCAATTTTCCGTTATCAGATATCGGAGCCGGATTTGGAAAGCTGGCGCCTAGCACACGGATAATTGGATTAAAATTGATGGAAAAATCTATTGAATGTTTTCTTTTTGCAGCCGGTGGGCTTTGTCACGTTCAGCACACGTTCCGGAGCAGAGGCGGCCAAGCAGGATCTGCAGGTAATTTAATTGCTATAGCACTTTCTGTCGTTCTGTGTTCTCTTTCGTTAACTCCGAATTTGAGCTCTATAGACTGAACGTGCCCTCCTTGGTAGTCTTCGGTTTTGTATTTTGTTTTGTACCTTACTCTATTGGTTGTATCCCTTAAACAGTGCACTTACAAATTCCGAATTAATCCTCTATACACATTAACTTTTACGGTGAGATTAAAGTCAGAGGTTGTTTAGAAAATTGCGAGTTAACACGAGCAATATTAGATGGAGGATAAAAATTCACCGTTCGTAAGAGCAACCTTATTCAAATATTGCATTACATACACTTAGTGGTAGCACCGCAATCGAAGGCGAGTTTGAAACACTCTCAAACGACTGATTTCACATGGAATTCACTCCTTTTGATCACACTATATTTCCTACATTCACTTTACACCTGGAAGTTTACCACCGATCAGAATAATCAGATTAGTTTCATAACGCGCCTATAGTTTTAAAACCATCACCAAACCCTCGCGAATGACGTTTATCGTTCAATTATCATGTCACTTTTACTGTCTTGTTTTAATGTATTCCTTTTGTACATTATTTGTTCACTGTATTTATTCTTAAATTTGAATTTTGTTCTTGTTTAATTTGTTACATTTAACAATAAACGTTACATCAATTGGTCCCAGATAGCTTTACGAATTAATTTGTATATTTTTCCCCACAAGTACATGTTTTGTTTATTTGAAATTCATTCTAACCTATTCGGTAGCTCCAGTCTCTAGATATCCAATAAAAATGTTTCACAAAAACAAAATTCAAATTATATATCAACGAGTATCCTACGGCAATTTTCTTTAGCAACGACATTATCCAATATAGCAAACATCTGAAAGAGGGAGAAATCTAGCCATTCCGCACCAAATCCACACCGTTTTGTTTATTCAACTCTCTATACCTTGCTCAATTTTTATATTGCTAACTCATATCAGTGAATTCTTGAAGAATACGACGAGAGTGAGCATTTTGCAAATAATCAAAGTTCTTTTTTGATTTTTGGAAACATTGTCAATCTGTTATCCAATAGAGGATAAGTTATAGAATGCTTTCTCACTAAAATTCTCTAGTGACCTTAAGTCATTTGATGATTTTTCAAATACTACTATGTTTATTGTAGGAAAAGTTAGTCATTTTCTGCATAAGTTACATCGATTTTCAAACCTTTTTATTTTTTAAAAATTATTTAATATTTGACACCCACTGGAAAACGGAAAGTCCATGTCTTTCCCGTAGATCATTGAAATTTTTGAATATTATTTACTTTCCTATCGATAATAAATAACCCACGGTAACCAGTTTTTGAACTCCGTTTTGATGAAACATTTTTGTCCCGAACTAATTTTTGGTATTTTCCCATTCCCATTTCGTTTTGTGATTAACCAAGTACTAAAAAAACGAAGAACAAGCGTACTATTTTTGTTTGTACTTTTTTCAAGTGCCTTTTTTGAGTCTGTCGAATTCTAATACCTCTGTGAACCGATACTTCAACTTTCCCTTACCATGTCGAAATGTTATGAATCCCAAAATCAAACCAAATATAAATATTGCAGCAAGGTGTACGCTTCGATCCTGATATGCCCCAAACAATACGCTTGGAATTCGCCAAGAGTAACACTAAAGTGAGCAAACCAAAACCACAACCTAATACAGCGGCCACAGCTGCACATCCTGCATTGATGCACCCACTTACTGCTGGACGTAAGTACTTTTTATGTTATTTTCTCTCTTTCTGTCTTCTCTTTCTATCTCTACCTGTCTTTCTATAACTTCCCTCACCCATCTAATGCTGTATCGACCCCTAAAGAGCTTTTATCCCTGTTCACTATCACTACCCTGGCCGCCCTTCGTCAACCTAATATTAAGGCATCGAACCAATTGGCTCTGAGGTCACAGGATAATCATCCGATTATACTAAGCACCTTTCGCCATCACCGAGCGGTAGCTGTCGCGCCATGTATTCCTGCAATCTTTTATCATCATCAACCTGTACAAATATTTATACTCGTTCGAACACCCCCATTCATGACCACCTCAAAAGCAGCAGCAGCAACGTAGATTTAGTTCAGTTTTTATTCCCGCTAGTTCTGCCTTCCAAGCGTCAACACCGAATATTGTGTACACTCCCTCTCTAGGGCACCGGGAATAGCACCATAAAGCACCAATCGATGGCACCGTTTGCAGGCCTGCGTATCCAGCAATAGGTTTCCGATAGAGACAAGAATTCATCGGAGGTTTTCCTTTAGAAAACTTACAGAGTGTATTGATGGAAAGTAGTACATTTGATCATAATTCGTTCATCAACCGATCGATGACAGGAGCAAAGAGTGCCGTAAGTAAATAAGATTTTCCTGTCTATGAAAGAGTGTCTACGCCGAAAAACGGGGAAACTTTGATAATTCGACACCAACATTTCAAAAGGGCGTAACTGCATTTACAACCAATGCCTTCTCACAAAGCTGTAGAGCGTATCCCATCCCTCTCGAGCAATCCACTAGCACAAATAGAAAGATAAAATCCTCCTCTTTCGATTAATGGATGTGAATTGCGTGAGGTGGATGAAATACGATCCACAGCTCTGTGAGAAAGCAGTTACGCTCTTTTGAAATGTTGGTTCCGAATTATTCAGCATATTTTCTCAATACTCTTCAATGCAACGGTGCGGCGGTTTCTCCAGTTACAATTTGAATATAACTACCTCAACAGCTGGCAACTTTGCTTAAATCCACTTCAATCTTATTACGTGGAAGAATTAAATATTCGGACTACATCTTGTCCTGTGTTCATAGAGATGCCATTAATAGTGATTTTTTGAAAGTCTTAAAGGACAGAAATGGTTGGCAACTCATTTTAAATTATGTCTTACAAGAACATTCATGAACCTCGGATTTTTCTTCGAAAATTATTAGTGTTTGGGCTATATATTCATAATTGGAAGACTATAAAATATTTTACCGGCGAAAATTTTTCCATACATTTTGTATGGGACGTTTTTTGGGCCAAAATAGTAAATATAGATTTTTTGTATGAAAAATAGCCAAAAACTCAGCCAACTCAAATTTTCTCTGATAGAATATTTTAAAAATTTTGCATTTATACATTATAGCCGAAATTCTAACATTCTATGAAGAAAAATCCGAAGTACATGTATGTTCGATAATAATCGAAATTTCGACACCATGAGACTTAAAATTACATGCTTTGATCTGTATAATTATATCTCAAAAAACTCTCTAAATGTACGAGCGTTCAATGTTCAAGAAACCTTAAGTACATGTTTTTAATAGGTGTATAGGTTTTAACAAAAGCCTGAATGTTTAAAACATCATCGGTATATTTCAGATTTTTATTCCATCTTTTGCTTCTTGATTGATTTTAGCTACTTCAAGGATGCCACTGTTAACAGAATTGTATATTCCGTAAGAAACAAATTTGATAAAAAATGTGACTGTAAATTTCACATTTAAATTTTCAGTAAAATATTTACCAAAAATGGTTCCACTAAATCCTTCAAAGGGCCAACATGAAGCAAGAAATTATCATTTATAAATTGTTTCGTGAAATTTACGGGGAATCCCTTTGAATTTTCACGAAAACTTTTCCTTCAGGAAGTTCTGATCCATGGAATCTTAATAAATCTACACGTTATCATAGCACTACTTCGGAAATTTTTTTTTGACTGCTATAAGAACTACCAAAAATATATTCAAATTTTCTCAAGCCCGACAGAGACTTACATTAGAGTTTTTATGAATGTCTCAAAGACTTTTCCCAAAAAAAAACAAACAAACAAACATCTAGAGGTATAAAACAAATTTTCTCAGAAAATCCATCAGATCTTCATACAGAAATTTCATTAGGACTCTTTGTCGTATTAAGATGGACGCCACAATGGGGCTGCCTTTTATGTTAGGGAAATTTCCCCGTTTCGGTATCAAAGCATAACTGTTGACGTAGTCGTGTGCGCCGCCGTTAAGTTGACCAAGCGCGCCGCTGTTCATATTTCATACGACAACGATTTTTTTTCTTGTCAGCATTTTTCGAACCATCTGTTCTGACCTGATAGTAATAATAATGGTAATTTGTACATTTTTTTCTTGTTAATGTTTAAAGTATTATTTTTGTTTATTTTTATAAACTTTTTGAAGTACTTTTCATGATTTCCGTTATTTTTGTTTCCTTTAAAAGTACTAAGTGATATTTTTTTTTCAAATCCTAACGGATTATCAACAACATTCTAGGCATTATTTTCATGAGATCCACTAACACATTCCCAACATATTTATCTTTTTTTTTATTTTTGGCAATTTTCGTATGACATTTTCGTAAGATTTCCGTCAATATTCTTGGTGACTTTTTTACAGTTCCCTCGGCAGATTCCCACATAAACTTCAATTAGTCTACTAATGGTTGAAGCTCTGAATCGTTTATATGATGACGGATAATTCGATTCCTAGTCCTACTGAATGTTCAATATAATACAGCTACTTTTGCAGGAATATTTACTTATAGAGATTCCTTCAAAAATTAATTTCAAAAAAGTTTCCACTGAATACTTTAAAAAATGTCCATGAATTTTTTTCACAAATTTCGCTAGAATTGTCTTCAGAAACTTCTCTAGAGGAACCTCCACATATTTTACCAAGAATTCTTCAAAAAAAAAACCTTCCATGTCTAGTGTAGAATTAGCATAAGTTAAAATACACGTAAATACAAACAAAAAAAAAAAAACCTTCCATGTCTGAGAAATTTCTCCATGGATTATTTCAAAAATTTCACCGGGGAAATATTCTTACAGTATTTTTTTTTTTTCGGAAAATCAAAACTATAGGTTTATTCAAAAAAAATTCTCCTGTTATTTCTTTAAAAAGTCTTCCAAATATTGCTTCGAAAATATTTTTAAGAGATGTGTGAAGTTCCTCCTAAAATTTTCTAAAGAATTTCTATTGCGAACCATCTATGTATGGATGCTTTCCTTAATGGTTCCATTGATTCGTGAGAAAGTCCATCAGTTCTGTCAGCGATTCATCAATAAATTTCTACAAGGCTTCCGTTGAACATATCTGAAATATTTTTTTCTTCCATGGAACCCATACAAAGCTCAGCTAAAGATTACCTCTAGGGATTTTTTCTCGTGTATTATTAGGATTTTTTTAAACTCCTCAGGGGTTCCATCAAAAAAATCTTCAAGGATGTCTTCAGATTTATATCTAGGTATTCCTCCAATATTTCTTCTAGAGATTTCTAGAACGATTTCTTCCAAAAATTTTCCAGGAATTTCTTCCGTAATGCGTACAAATATTTTTTTCAAGAACTCCTCCAGAGATTTTTTCACGTATTTCTCCAAGGACTTACTGAAAATTTTCTGCTGGATTGACTCCAGGAATGTCATATTTTTCTTCTCTTTATGGCTCGACGTTCACAGTGGAACTTTGCCTGCCTCTCTTCAACTTAATGTTCTAAGAAGCACTTCCACAGTTATTAGTTAAAGGACTTTATTTGCCTGACATAGCATGAATTTGTATATTGCGAGGCAAGTACAATGATACACTATGCCCAGGGAGTCGAGAAAAGTTTTCCGACCGTAACGGGAATCGAACCCGCTGTCTCCGGATTAGCGATCCATAGCCTTAACTACTAGGCTAACTGGAGACCCCAGTGGCAGATATTTCTTCAGGAGTTCTTCCAGACATTCCTCAATGTATTTCCCTAAAATATTCTCTAGAATTAATACCAAGTATATCTTTAGGAATTGTTACTCAGATTCGTGAAGAAATTTTGAAATTTCTTCAGAAATAATTCTTAGAAACTTCTACAGAAACTCCTTTCTAAATTTTATCATGAGATTTTTCTTGGATTCTTTTTAATAGTATAATTGTTTCTCCAAACATTCTTTCAGGGATTCCTTTATAAAAATACTGTCACGAAATGCTCCGGAATTGTTTCAGAATATCCTACATGAATTTTTGTTGGAAATTTTTAAAATAATTAGGAATTTCAGCAAGGGGCTTCAGATATTCTTCCAGGAACTTCTTCAGCAGCTTTTTCTAGAAATCGTTCCGAAATGTTTCTGGAACTCTCTCAGTTTTTCCTCCAAGAATTGGTTAATAATACTCCAAGGATTTCAACAGGAAATAGTCAGAAGATATGTTTAAACAAATCTTCCAAAGATTCCATCAAAAATGTCTCTAAACTCCAAAACTACTTCAGGAATCTCCTTAGAAATATCTTGTGAAACTACTTCTGTAGATTCAGGATTTTATCATGACTGTCCTTTTGACATGCATTTCTTCAGAAATTTTTGAATGACTTTTTTTGCAGAAATACATCTAGATTTTTTTTTGAATTTCAACTTCTTCTTCGGAAACTTTTCCAAGGGTTCCTTCAGGAACTCCATGGAAATTTCTTCAGGGATAACTGAAGAAATTATTAGAAGGTTTCTTTTTTGAATTTCTCTTGTGGTTCCTCTCATTTAATTTCTAGAGGTATTCTTGGAGAAAGATCTGAATCAAACCTTGGAGATTCTTCTGGAGGAATTCTTGAAAGAATTTCTTGCAAAATGACTGAAAGGTATTGGTAGGCAAAAAACTTTGAAGCAATTTTTGTAGTTATCCTTACAACCAAGAGGAATTTTCGGAGGAAAAAAAGGATTTTTTTTTTGTAGAAATTTTTGAAGGAATTTCTGATGAGCTTCTGGAAAACCCCTTGAGAGGAGCTTCTAAAAGAATATCCTTGAAAAATGCCTGGGAAAATCCCAGAGTAATTTCTGAAAGGTGGTTACGTACAAAAGGCGGAACACGGAAGGCTGAAATTACAAAAGGCTGAATACATCAAAAGGCTGGAAAAGCATAAGGCTGAAATAGTATTTCGACTAGTTTTCAAACACACCAGCCTAAAGACTAACCTCAACACAAACAGACGTATCACTACAATTGGGAATGATTACACACATTCATTGATTTTACGATCTTTTTGAAAATGTGGTTGTCCGTCGATTACCCAGCCGTGGTGACGAATATGCTTCAGTAACTATGTTCTGAATCGGAAAGTTTTACGACTGGTCATAATGCCATGGATTATTGAAGAATCATCAATAGAAAAGATGTACCGTAATCCGAGTAACATTGATCAGAATTTTCGATCTTTCTTGAATAATTCTTTTGTTAAAGCAAATGTTACTTGTTTTATATTTTTAAAACAAGTACTGGCCCTCTGATTATGTGTTAAGCTACTCTAAAAAGTATTGTAAAACTTTTAAACATGTTTAAATAGACTTTTTAATCGAATTTTTGATTTTGTTGATTTGGGGTAACATTGATCATGTTAGTGATCAATGTTCGTTTGTGTTGAAAATACCTTTAATTACTAAATTCGGGGTCGCTGATTTCGAATATGTTGTCCAAATTCTCCAAGTACATTCCAAGTACATGACTTGAACTTTTTTGGTTATTTTAAGATCAAAATCCTCCAAACCGCGAATAACGCCTGAAGGTAGGCAATGGTTTAAGGATTTGATAGCCTAGGATATCATATTGAAGTAATACAATGATTTCGAACCTCATATTGTATCTAGTATTCATGCCATGCAGGAATGTTTGACCAACACAGTAAGCCAAATCGATTTATTTCAATGTTTATGAAATTCAATTTTCAAGAATTACATGTCATTGAATAGCTAAATAACAACAGATTACGATATACCATTCGATAGCAGAAACTGATTAAATGTTAAATGCTTGTTTGAACATTTCATGAGGTCGGTCAAGCCGATCAATGATACCCCGTTTTACGGTACCGTAAACCGGGGTCAAATTGATCAGCGGGGTGAAATTGATCATTCGGGTACTACATTGTAATTCCATACTAGGAACTCTTAAGCATCGTTATGATCTTGAACTTTTTACGTCATCTGGCTCGTAGATGTTTAGAGATGAGTGTGGATTTTAATTTCTTTAGAAAAAAGTTAGTTTCAACTTTTTTTTTTTTTGGGAATTTGCAAAGTATTTCTCATTAAGCTGAAATCATTGCTACTAAAAAAATCGATTGCTAATAGGACTTCCCGTGAATTCTCTGTTTTAATATTTTTGTGGAGCCTTGGTTGGGAAGTTATGTAGCTAATCAGAACATGAAATAGTTAAAAAAAAGTTTATTTTATGATGAAATAGTAATTTTTTGTGATAAAAATCACTTATTTCAAAGGACATTGCCTACCTCAAGGCGTTTAAGGGGAAGTTTCAAAATTTTATTTTGCATTTAAAGTATTAAGTTCACTAGTTGTAAGATTTTCAACGCGTTATTCGGTTTTAGAAGAGCAAAATTAAGCGGAGAAGGATATTTTCCTTTCCAACCGATGCTTAATTGTATACTGATCAATTTCGCCCCAAAGTGGCATTTCCAATTTTTTGATATTTGGAATTATTTAACTTAAAGTTTAAATTTGTTGAACAAAATTCTGTCACATGGTTTCATGGAGATCCACTGGGTACTGGTTTTACAGAAATTCTTTTGGCAATATTTGAATTTGCACTGATGTTATCCGCAAAAGTTGTTTTAAAGTGATCAATTTGACCCCGGATTACGGTACGACTTTATGCAATTGTACCTAGACGAATACCTAAATTTCCTGATGAACGTCCTCAAGGAAATTCTAAAAATCTATAACAAAACTCTGGATATAGTTTTAATTGAAACCTTTGATTTCCTTACGTTCAAACTTTTTGCACAATGTAGGCAAAATTGTACTATGTACTTGGTTATAGAAAACAAACGATTCTGTGTTCATATTTTGACAGTAGTAATTCATGAAAATAAATTTAAAAAAACTTTACGCTGATTACGCCGCCCCCGCTGACTTTAAATTACAAGCCGAGTAAACGAGAATATCTAAATCATATCTCAAATCGATCAACTTTTGCTGTCATAGCTCGATCTGATTTTGATGCACACCACAGAGACGTATAAATGCTCATCTAATTCCATCGGAAGGAGATTTGGATAGTGAAAAGGAACAAACCATGAGCATTAGTGGAATCAAGCTCAGTTCTGTGCCTCCAGGAGACGGATATGATCAAGTGGCTCCATAACTGGAAGGAATGAAGCGCCCGTCTAGCGAATTGAGAGTCCTGTGTTTGATTTCAACCTGAGCACGTGGAGTTCTTTCCATAATTCACATGTTTCTGTTGTGTGCATGGATGTCAAACCAATCAAACGTTGTAATTTTCACTTGGTTTAATTGACCTAAACAAACATCGAGAAATTGATGTTTATTGAAAAAAATTGATGATATCTATTGAAAAAATAGTTACAAATAGGTTGTATTTTAACAACAAAAATGCACCAAGACAAAAAATCTTGTAGCAAAAAAATATTACGTAATATCATTTTGGAGCATTTGGCAAATATGTTTCTTGTGTGATCACGAATAAATGTGATGAAAAAAGCAACATGATTTAATTTCCGCATTTTTTTCTATCAAATGTTTTGTCTTGGGGCATTTTTATTGTCAAAATGCAACTTATCTGTAATTATTGTATCGATAGTTACCACTTAACTGCAATCGTTCAAAATTTCTAAAAGAATTATAGGTGCAACTGTGTTTAAATATTAAACCATTTTCAAAATCAAACGATTCCCCGTCGTGTTAGGATACGATGTCCTGTGAGTGATACGCAATTATGATCAAATGTACTGCTACCACTTCGCTACCAGGATTTGTACAGCTATAATATGTTACTAGATGGTCAGATGTAAAATTTCCCCCTTTAACCAAAGCTCTTATATTTTCTTTAGACAAAACCCTTTTCTCCATTCAATCATTGTATCTCTCTTGTATTTACCAATAAAACAAGTCCTAACTTAAACTTTTGTCAGACTTAGGTACTCCGTTTTTTCCTGGGAGCCACGAGCTATGGCATCATCCGTTAGCGTTCTCGGCAGCCGCTGCTGAACTGCCCAGTGCTGCGGCCCTGCAGCATGCGACACTCGTCCATCCGGCACTGCATCCTCAGGTCCCGGTACGCTCCTACCTCTGACTAAATACGGACAAAGTTCTCGAGCAGCAGCCAATGCACCAAGTGAGTATGAATCCACCTAAAACTCCCTCGAGTGTGTTCTTTGATGCCCTTTGTACGCGTCTCTTTTTTATTATTTTTGTTTTCCTGTCTGTATAATAGATCACCTTCCATGCCAGGTTTTCTTTCTTTATCATTTGTACGTATTGTACGCTCTACTCATCACCACTCACTACCAACCGAGATTCGAATGAAAACTTTGACACAATGCCAAAAAACAAGAAGCATTCCAGTCGGTGTAGCAAACATGTTTGTCTGTCCGTTCTTAGAATTTGCTCTGGGCTACGGAATAATGATGCCATACAGCAAATGAGTGGAGAGAGTGTATTGTACATAGACAGTTTGGTGCTTTCATTTCTCAAGGCAGTGGAGCACCATGAGAACATGCCCTCCTAAAATCAACTAACCCATTGTCATCAGTATCATCATATCCACTTCGCTTATTCATACAAAAACACGTTTACACTCTAGACACCACCCACTACCACCCGTGGAAGTCCTTTTCTCGCACTTTGATAAAGCACATGTACCGACACAGGCACTCCTAATCTCATCTCAGCTTTTTACACAACTATCCTTTTCAGTCTATTTTAAAACAGACCCTCGAGTACCCCAAACGACCCCTCCTCCATCCACACATTCAACCATCCACCTCGTTCATCCTCCTCCGGTAAAAACAACAAACGATGTGAAAATAGACCAGCCCTCTTCGTGCTCACATCCATACCAACATATGCTACTCTGAAGACATCGTCACTTTTCTGGTCCACCTCATCAACACCCCCTAAACTTCAGTTCACCTCTGCGCTAGAAGCGCTCAAAAGGTTGACAGGGAGCATGAACGTAAAACTTTACACCTTAATTAGCTCGACGCAGTGGCTTGGTCTTCCTGAACGACGCTAATAACGATACTCAACGTGAAGAAAGGAAGCACTCTCCCCGAGATGCTCGCCCAAGTCTCAGACACAAGATTGCGTTTAGAAAAATGTATATCCGCCATTATCGTAGCGGCTTTGCTCGGAATTCGGGACACGCTTATTAATTTCGGTAAAGAACTCTGACTTTCCGGTCAATGTCAGGATCTCAGCATTCTCGTCTGAATACCGCGGAGCACTTTTTCAATTTCCATTAACTTATGTCCCGAAGCGAACCAATTTATCACCTATTTAAATAATCACTTCCTTAATTAAAACTTCATTATTATGTAAATTGAAAGCTCTTTCCGACGAACTCCCAATCACGCAGCAGTTTCGCCAACTTGGCGTCAGTGACACAAGAAAACTATACTCTGGATGGACTACTAGGTATAGATGGGACAAAGTGGATGATCCGGACACTGGCGTTGATGAAGCGTGAAAAAATGGATTGCGAAGACGTGGGCGAAGCCGCCAAGGGCATGGGGGCAAGCACAATGTTGAGCAAATGTACAATACTGCCACGAGTTCGTTGTTCTAAGCCAATTTCCCTATATTAGGACTTTGGAAGCTTTGAAACTATTGGGGATTTTTTTTTATTATCGTACAAATTGGGCCGAAGGGTCTCAGATTTTCATGAAACTTTTTCCACAGGCAGGACTCATGGATATATGAACAAAAAAAATTGAGAAAAATTCAGCGTCGCCTATTTTTCCGGAAAACTCAGGTGGATTTTTTTTGTTTTCCCCTGACACTACTTTGAAAAATCATAACTCAAGAACGAAAGATCATAGAAACAAAGTTTATTTTTGGGAAATGAAAGCAAATTTTCTTAGGAATAAAAAAAATATGATCTGGAAAAACTTTTCCACAGAATTTTCCACAGTTGAGAAAGTTCGTGAAGAAAAGCCGGAAAAACTAAGCCCGAACTCGTGGAAAATTTTCAAAAAAATATTTTTGAGGAGGTAATTTCATAAGCATTGATCGCTGAAATTTTTTGGAATGCACTTTTTTCTTTAATGAGTTATGGTCAATTTTGTGAAAAATAACCATGTACGCATATATTTTATAGTTCTATAGTACCGGGATTTCGGGTGAAATTGATCAGTGGGTGAAATTCATCGTCTTGAGGCTTATTTTTGATTGTTAAAAATAATGCTTTAAACTTGAAACAATTTGTAGAAAATGACCATCAATACACGTTTTACAGCCAATTAGTCACATATTTCTGTATTAAAATAAATATTTTCCGAAACTGAGTGTTAGGCGAACTTCAAAGACACTTTTAAGCTTTTATAAACGTGGCTGTATCGTACATGTAATGAATATTTAAATTAATGTTTTTACTCGCCAATTATTCGCTTAACACGATTTCGTCTTTAAAAATTCTACAAATATTTAAATTTATGCATAAAATTGCAATTTTCTGGAAGTAATTACTTATTTAGTATGGATATTGCATACTTTCAGACGTTTTCTTTGAACTTAATAAACTTTTGACTTAAATAATAAAAAATTTAGAAACCTTGTAAAAGTTTCGCGTAGTTTTTTGCGTTTTGGGGTGGTAAATTCACCTGTAAAACATTTGCAGCACTTACAAAGGCATTTCATTTACTGATCAATATCACCCCGAAAGCAAAATTATGGATATTTTGTTTCAAATGATATTTATTGCAAAAAAAAAATGATTTGCAGTAAAAGTTTCAATCTCGTTGACTGATAAGAACCGTGGTCGTACTTGTTTTATAGCATTGAGTTTGACCATATCGATAACTATCCAAAAACTAGACGTCAAAAACTGTGAAAAGTGATCAATTTCACCCGAAATCACGGTACCGTAATCCGGGGTCAAATTGATCACTTTAAAACAACTTTTGCGGATAACATCAGTGACAATTCAAATATTGCCAAAAGAATTTCTGTAAAACCAGTACCCAGTGTATCTCAATGGAACCACGTGACAGAATTTTGTTCAATAAATTTAGAGTTTAAGTAAAATAACTCCAAAAATCAAAATATTGGAAATGCCACTTAGGGGCGAAATTGATCATTATAAAATTAAGCATGGATTGGAAAGGAAAATATCCTTCTCCGCTTAATTTTGCTCTTCTAAAACAGAATAACGCGTTTAAAATCTTACAACTAGTAAATTTAATACTTTAAATGCAAAATTAAATTTTGAAATTTCCCCTTAAACGCCTAAAGGTAGGCAATTTCATTTGAAATATGTGATTTCTATTACAATAAATGACCATTTCATCAAAAAATGAACTATTTTTGGCTATTTAATGTTCTGATTAGCTACATAATTTCCTAACCAAGGCTCTAGAAAAATGTTAAAACAGAGAATTTACGGGAAGTGCTATAAGCAATCGATTGTTTCGTAGCAATGATTTCAGCTAAATGAGAAATACATTGCAAATTCTTAAACAAAATAAGGCAAAACTAACTTTTTTTAAATAAATAAAAGTCTATACTCATCTCTAGACATCTACGAACCAGATGACGTAAAAAGTTTAAGATCATTACGACGCTTAAGAGTTCTTAGTATGGAATTACAATGTAGTACCCAAATGATCAATTTCACCCCGCTGATCAATTTGACCCCGGTTTACGGTAACTAGTTAGTTTCGATTTTGAACTTCAACTACGCCAATAAATTAAAAATAAAATAATTGCGACAGACAAATTTATTTCGCTTTTTATATTTTTGCTAGGCTTGTTTTTGACTCAAACCGTGCACTATGCTAGGGGTAGTGCAATAGGAAGGTTAACTTGTTTTGGTGACCCTCGTATGCAATATAAACAATTCCTTGTTTGTAAATATACAAGTACAAATAATAACTTAATCGTTAAAACAATTTGCATTGCATAAAACTGTATAATCGTAGTCGTAGAAGCAAACATTTTGCGAAACTGCTATTGATAAACCGCAAAATTGTGCTAATTTGCCACGTACAGATGTGTTCATAAAAATAGCAGTAAAAGCCGTTTTCCATACAAAATGGCCAACTTTGACAAGCTATAACTTTGTGCTCTTATGTGCGATTGTGCTGAAAATTTGACAGCGAACTACAAATATGGTGAATATTATTATAGAAAAATTTGAGAATTTTCGAAGCTCGTGGGAAAAAGTTAAACGCTATGTGAAATTGTTCAAAATAATAGCAGTGTAAATAAATTGAAATGTAGCTTTCCCTTGAAGAAGCAAAACATATTTTCAAGCGTTATTCGGACAGTTTCCGCCTTGATAATAAGTTTATATATAAGATTAAAAATTTGAAAAATGTTTGCTGAATAAAAAAATAAAACAAACACTGCTATTATTTTGATCAATTTCAAATAGTGTTCAACTTTTTTCCACGTGCTTCGAAAATTCTCAGATTTTTCAATAACAATATTCACTATATTTGTAGTTCACTGTCAAATTTTCAGCTCAATCGTTCATAGGAGAACAAAGTTACAGCATGGCCATTTTGTATGGAAAACGGCTTTCACTGCTATTTTTATGAACACAGTTGTACGGGATATAGTAAATAATTAGTGATTAAAATATAAAAATGGTTTGAAATTTTTTGAGCATTTCACTTCAAACCATATCGGTATTAGAAGAAAAGTAGTTCGAGAATCAAAATTCAAAATCCAACACATTCGCATTGCATCATCTCATTTCCTTAAGCAAAAACCAAGCTATGTGCTATGAACATTGTCCTTTCTGGAACGTTTCTGGACAAAAATTCTCGGATTTGATTTATTCCAGGATTTTTTGAATACCGAGAAATAAATTTGGAAAGCATGATTGCCTCCGAAAAGTTTGGGTGCCAACCAAAATATGGAAATGAACTTGAGAATTAGAGAACGATTTTGAAAAGTAGACAGGACTGTTGTACAACTTTTTGTAAGCTTAACAGTAGTATAATTTACCTAAAAATAAGTTTCAATTAACTCAATTTACATATGTACAAATGGATAGATTATTGTTTAAATTATGGAAAAATTCCACAGTTCAGGTGATATTTGAACTCACAAATCTTATACGTTTGGACAATTACCTTTCCAACTAAGCTACAGAGTCTTCTGTAGTAATCTGTATTATTGTATAATTCTCTCTGAGATCTGCTCACTATTTACACCACGTCTTTAAAATGTTTAAGTGATGAAAGTCCTCGTCAAAAAAGTCAACAAAATACATTGAGATTCTCAAATTGACAGACCCCCGTAATTATTGCCACTACCATTTCAGCGAGATTTTGAAAAACCGAACTCAATAGGAGCGACTAGACTGGTCCTAATTTATAGGGCAATAAAGAAAAGTAGTCAAAACCCAAAATTTGGGTGAGAAGCTCAACCAGTGAAAGATTCAGTCCATTAGGCTAAAAACAAAGCTGTCGTAAATGAATTGAAGATTTTTTTTTTCAAAATTAAAAGTATAGCAGTTGATACTCCAAAGCTGTTAGTATACAGGGTCAAATATTTATCCAAAATGAAACCAACTCTCAAACATCTTGTTCAACTCGATCGAATTTTCATTAGTTTCAAACAGATGTTGTTTCTTGAGTTCCTTCCTTGTCAAAAATATGACCCTGTATACTTCAGGCCTAAGGAACAAATGAAATGAAGGAACTTTCAAATTAAACATTTTTAATGAGCCAACAATTGATAGAATGCGAGGGGTCAGCAGAACATGTTGTGGCTCTAACAAGCCGTAAAGGAAATTTCCTGGAATTCCTAGGGCATCGAATACCTTCGTGTCTCCCACACGATATTCATCGTCTTTTTCTTTGTGGCTCTACGTTTCCACTGGAACTTGGCCTGCGTCACTTCAACTTGGTGTTCTTTGAGCTCTTTCACAGTTATTAACTGAAAAGCTTTCTTTGCCTGCAACTGCATGATTTTGTAGATACATTATGAGAGAAACACAATGATCCAATAAACCTAGGGACGTTGAGAAAAGTTCTCGACCGGAACGAGAATCGAACCCGCCGTCGCCGAAACGGCGATTCAAAGCCTTATCCACAATGCTAATTGGAGGCCCCACATGATATGGACACATGCAACATGGTCATTGGCAGAGAATGCTCTCAGTAAAAAAAACTGGAAATGTTCATATTTAGAACACTAAGCTGAGAAGCAGGCTTTGTCCCAGTGGTGACGTTACGCAAAGAAGACGAAGGTTTCGTTGAAATCGAAGAAGGTGTCGGAATGTCTCCCAGCTATACATATAACTACATAACATGTAACAAAAAATAACATAATTGAACAAAAGCTTAATCAGCTTTGAGATCTTAGTAACCCCCTGCTTGTGCCCTGCTGATACTACTGACCATACCATGCCACCGCAGAGGAAAGGCTCACTCAAAAAGGCAAAAGTCTCCTCTCAAGCACCGTATCAGATAATAGCTTTTCCGCTTCCTATCACTCACTCCGGTACCGGTCCTGACTCACTGCAGACGAGTCGAGACGAATCATAAAATCTGTCATCATTATAACACGGATAAAAGATAAACTTATTTTTCACTCGTTTTCGGTATTTAGAACGGCTTATCTGCATCCCCACCCCTTGAGCCTGTGGCCTGGCCTTTCGTCTTTGTTTCCCCCCAGAAGTGAAAGAGCTAGGCCAAGTTTTCATTTGTCTACGGTAGATCGTGTTGGCTGATGGAAATAACTCCCATCTTTTCCGGGCAAATAACGAACTGTGGCAAAAGCCGATCGATGTCAGCAGGACGATGAAAAATAAATGAATCCAGACAGACTATTTGCCTCGTTCAAAACCAAGTCGAGTGCACGTACCGGATAATCCCGGACTCACTTTCACACTTTTCCTTATCTTCAGAAAATCTAATTGTGAGTTAATTAATTTGCAGAATGGAAGCAAACGAGAGGTTAGAGGATCGCTTTCAGCTACCGTGGGGCCGAAATATGATGTTCATCCAATTATGAGGAATAGCGTCTACACATTCCGTCCATTGAATGCCGGTTCTATTTTTGTAAAAGGCAAAATCAATAAGCTGTGCAAAGTTTTCATTCACGAATTACACTCACTCTGAAATCCGAACAATTACTCCTTACTAGGCGTCATAACAATCAAAAATCCCCTTGAAATATGGCTTTAAATCTCAGTCAATAACTCCTTTAATTCCATTCCACAATGAACAATAACATTAACAAAACATCTAACGAGTCGTCAATAAACTTCTAAAACTTCAACATCAGCCATCCCTATGCCTGCCCTGTCAGTCTCTATCACTTTGTATTTATATATGTTCATTCTAGCAACAAATTCAAATGCCACATCCGACAGCAATACACCCAGCATCGATGCATGTTTCGGCCGGATTACCAGCGAACCATTTTTTACCAAGTCCGGCCTTGGCCAGTCCGGTCGGCAGCACCGGTGGCAGTCAGCCGCCTAATCCGCCGCTAGCCGCCAATGCTCCCTGTTCAACGCTGTTCGTTGCTAACCTGGGCCAGTTTGTGTCCGAACATGAGCTCAAAGAAATATTTGCGAGGTGAGTTTCAAGCGGTGGAAAAACTAGCCCCGGTACAGGGTCGGCGGCTCGAGTCACTTGCCTCGGTTCTGCTCTGCTCTCGTCCATTCCTATCATATAGCCACATAAACCACCCACCAGTCGGAATCCATCAGTTCATTTATCCTTTTCCTTCGAGGGTTTGTTTCGCTTTAGTAGCTTTGGTTGATTGTATACATTTTGTCATTCGGTTTGGGTAGGTTTCTCTTCTTTTTGTTACATTTTGAAAACGTTTTGGGTATGCATTGTACTACAAACGCCATACAAGCGCTTGAATATATGTGTATTAATAATTTAACTTTTTTAAATTAGAAAGTGATACTTAAAACAGAAGAATGGTTTGATGCCTCATGCATTGAGCATTGAGCATTTGAAATTGATCATTGAATAACATTTTTCGTAATATATGTTCACACTTCTATTTAATTCAGTTCATTGTACTTTGAGATGTGACAATATCAGCAGTGTTCTATCTTATGGTGCACTTAGTACAGTACACAGGCTGCGTGAAATGGATTCAAAATATCGATTACTACGTAGATATCGCAATTTAACAATATGTAACCATTTTACATTTCTCACTGACGTCGTTGGTGAATTTTCTCTTTGCCTACATCTCGCTGTTTAAATCGTTTTTGTCAAGGATACCTACTTTAATCAATCATACTTTGGACCTGGAGCTGGCTTCATTTCATAGGCTAGAAACAGCAAACGAAAACAATAAGGCATTTTATGAGACGTTTCAAATCAGCTGTTTTTTGAATGTTTACCAGCTTTGAAGTCCAACCGGTGGGCCCATTTATTTACATTTTTGCTAGCATAACATGTGGTACAGGCCCATTCAATAAATGGAGTTCGTTTATCTGCAAAAATGCGTCAATCCGCCCACTATAATTAATATCCGTAGACTGTGGTGATGTTTTTTTCATCTGCTAGTGACATCATGCAGCTCGGGGGATTGATACATGCCACATTAGGAATCAAAACATCTCTGCCAGCAAAAATCTGATTGGCGCTCACCACATGTTAAGCTACTTTTCGCGAAAACAAAAACATCAAATGTAAACAATAACAATGAGCGGCCCACTGGTAGAACGTCTCGTAAAATAGCTTATAATGCAAATGTGGTAAACAACCACGCGTCTCCATCGACTCCGCGCTTTAAATTTTGCATTTGCTGTGTGCACGTTCTCTAGTGAACGAATAAAGTGTGTACTTACATAAACACTATTTGGTATTTGCAGTTGTATTAGTCCATCTGGAGCACCAATAGCGGTGTGAATTTAGCCAAATTTTGTTCACTTCTCTCTGGTGCACCTGAGAGACTTAAGAGATGGAAGATGGTTTCCGCTATGTCAGCAGTATAATCTTACACAAAGGTACACATTGGACGAGTAACTTTCACGCAGCGATTAGAAATACAATGGGTTTTTCATTTTTTTTTTTTTCAATCTTGACTTCATGTTTTAGTGTTGTTCTACTCGAACTCATACAAAAAGTATAAAGACATAAGAATTTAATATGTAATACAAACCTAGCTGGATGAAAGTTGCTCATTATATATTGAGTTTTGCGTGTGAGCCAGAGTAGATAAGCGAGTAAGAGTCGTAAAGGCGAGCCTAACCGAGAGAAAGACTAGCTTTTTCGCAAATATCACTTCTATTTGTCCATGTCTCACTTATTCCAGTATGTATTTATGAAGTCAAGCATTTGGAGTTACAAATTGTCAAATATTTTCTGAGCAAAGATGGTAAATGTCGTTTCTTTATTTGCTCATTCTTTGCCCCTAGTAAGAAATATTTATCGACGACATAATAAATTTTTAAAAACTAATCACCATTATGGATTGATGATGTAAATGGATATAAAATTACACCGAAAGTGGTGGAAAATGAAAAATGTCATGACATTTTGTTCATGAAATTCCGTGACATTTCTCATATTTTTTTTTCTGAGATAAGAAAAGTTTTGATAGTCTCGACGATAACTCTGTCTACTTTCCGTCTGTTTGTAATACGGTATGATTTGATGATTTATGAATAGAATTAAATTTATCTCTCAGTTTACTTTTCTGTTCGTACAGGTTGAACATAATACCCATCCAATCATCTTCATTGACTAGTTTGATAAGGTCAACAATTGGTTGCACATTGTTTGCACTTTATGTCTAGTAGAGTCCCTAAATTATTCATTTTGTTTCAAATTTGTTTCGTTCGTAATCCACACAATCTCAACTTTAGGTACTATTTAAATGCACTTGTTCTAAAGAATGTATTTTATATTTATCTATGTCCCGGCACACCGCTCACAACCCTTAACAATGAAACTACAAAAAACTACTCTCCTGCTACTACAACCCACTACCAACCATCATCACCACCACCAAAACTACCAAAAAAACTGACCAACCGACAGCCTGCCTGGCTTTAGTCGCCTCCGAATGCACAGTAAGGGCACTTCGACTGCTGCTGTCACTACTACTACTACCACTGTTACTGCTACCCCTAACGCCATCAGCACCCCTTTCAACACTGTCAATGCCGCCGTCAACATGATCAACAATCATATTAACAACAACAACATCAATAACAACAATAACAACAACAACATCAACAACGCCATGGCAAACCCAAATGTTCCGGTTGCGTTCGTTGAGTTCAAGGACGTGGCCAGCGCCGCCGCCGCCATGTGCGCCCTGCAGGGCAAGTACCTGCTCTCGTCGGACCGCGGTGCCATGCGTATCGAGTTTGCCAAATCCAAGATGGCGGCCGACGTTTCATCGCACCACTTTTACCATCTGCACATGCAACAACGAGAAGTATGTAGCACCTTGTTCGTGTGTGTGTTTTTTTTATCACTTTTCAGTTTGTTTATTTTGCATGAATGTTTGTACAGTTTTGTTAAACTACTTCTGCATAACGGTTGCATTGCAAGAAAAAAATGTGAACATATTCGCATCGATGACGACAATGAACGTCCCACTTGAGGTACAATTTATGTTCAGAAACGACCTTTTAACGTAATAATGCCTATCCTTTGCGCATTGCATTCATTATTGTAATGCGCAATTACTTTTTTCAAACGCAGAAATCAACTAGTTAAACATTTGTTATCGGCGTACTTTAATCTTAATAAATTCATAATTTGGGCTTTGATAACACCGTTCAACACTAAATTTTGTTATGGGATGAAAAAAAAAGAACAGGGGTTTGGGACCCTAGAATCACAGACAAACAGACGTAACACTCTGATAATTCCCATCGTACTTCGATTTAACGATCTTTTTCAAAATTTGATAGTTGGCCAACTACCCACCTGTGGCGCTCACATCGTTTTTGTTCGAGTTTGACGTTTGCTCACTACCGCCACCTAGTTGATGGTCGGCCAAACTTAGTCATTTTAGCATTGGGCTCACTACCGCCACCTAGTTGATGGTCGGCCAAACTTAGTCATTTTAGCATTGGGCGAATATGTTTCCGTGACTATGATTTGAATCGAAAAATGTTCGAAGTGTTACGTCTGTTTGTCTGTGCTAGAATTGTCATAGTGAAAGAATTTTTAAAAAATATTGGGCCGGGCCTTCACAGTTCAAAACCGAAGTTTGTATGGAGAACTTGAGGTGTTCAATTGATATGTGTATTAGAATGCGTTGTGCATATATTTAGGCGTCGGACAATAACGAAACTAATCCGAATATCGAAAATGCCTAAAAATATGCATGGCACGCTCTAATGCGCATATCAATTGAACACCCCAAGTTCTCAAAAAAAAAAATCGGTTTTAAACTGTGAAGGCCCGGTGCAATATTTTTCAAAAAATCTTTCATTATGACACTTCCCAAACCCCTGTTCTTATTTTACTCATACCATAACACCAAATTTTGTAAAATTTTGTCGAGCAGTGTAATATTGCACATGCTTCCGCATTTCTTGATTTGTGAAAAATTCTCTCAATCGACGGTTTCTTTTGCACAGCCACAGGTATTATAGATTTGAAGCTGTCTAGGTAGTCATCTTCGTAGCAATGCTCATTAATAACCGCCGTTGCTCGGGGGTAGTGTAGCGTTGATGTTCTTGAGGAACTAAGCGGACGATAGGGAGCCGGTAAAGCCGAGCATTGTGACTGCAATAGCATAGACCCGAATTGGATCACCAGGTTTATGACGGTAGACGAACATTTGAGCGTTTCTATCAGCATCCTGTAACTTTATCTGGAGAAACATCTCCCTGATATCTCCAGTTACTGCCACGGGAAACAGTTGAAAACCGCTGAGAACCGTTGGAAGAGCAGTGAAAAGATCGGGACCTTTCAGAAAAAGCGAGCTAATCGAAATTATCTCAACTGTAGCTGCAGCATCCCAGATCAGATAAATTTTTCCCGCCTTCATTGCGTTAAAGACAACCCATAGACGTAGAAACCATGTCTTCCGAGAATCAATGGCATTTGTTTCCGATTTGGTTAGCTTGCTTATGTATCCCTTTCTTTCGATGTCAAGAATCTGTTCAATAGCCCACTTCGCGAACGGTGGATTACTACTCATCAGCTGCTTCTCGAAAGACTTCATTCGCCGAATGACCATCGGATATATTGAAATACTGGGGCGTCGGATTTCCATAGAACGCCTGTCTCAAATCTATTTTCCGTGCGTCGTGTTGTATCCTATAGTAACCGTCGCGCTCTCTTATTCTCTTCCGACTCGAGCCTTTCGTATGAAGTGTTGACCACATTGTTGTCGAGTGTGATGAAATCTCGAAGCTGTTCATTGAGAAGGTAGTCTGAACTTAACTCCATAGCAGTATGAAAGTTGACGATCACTTCCGGTACATGTTTCGCGGAAAGACAGCCTGAAATACTCCGTCCCAGACGGCATTTCGCAGCAATTGGATCGGGCGATCCTCCCTCTCTAATCTTCAGCTGAACTCCGAGGCGAAGATTATCCAAACCAATTAGTATTTTGGGTTGCACTAGGTCATAGTCTGCGATTGGAAGTCCGTTGAGATGCGGGAAGCGAGAAGCCATCTCCTTGTAGCACAACATCTGCGCTGGTAGAAGCAAACAACTGTGACTGCGGGCGCCTGTCGAAGTTTGTATCGAGTCTCATTCTGTTCGCCTGGTATTTGCATACTGACTTCCTCTGATCGGAGTTCGTTTCATTTGCGTGGAGTACGTCAGGCGTAATTCTGGAGAGCTAGTGACTGTCGTTCGCTGGATGGAAGTTCGTCCGCAGAAACTTTGATTAAATGGGTTGATACGACATGTGCAGACGACGACCCAAGTAACCATGGTGCTGAAGCCTTATTGCATGCGGATATACGGTGTATTTAGAGCAATCATTACTTTAAGGCTTTTACGGCATCATCGGCAGCCATGTTGGATATGAGCCTCAAAATTTCAAAGTGATAATTCTCTGCCACCAAAGCGAATATTCGTATGAAAAAGTATCATCCTATATGCTCACTCGCAGTGATTGCGATGATACTTTTTCTGCTGCGTTGCTGCAGAATTGACAGTTTTTTATCACTTCAAAAATGCGAGGCAAACAATCATTGAAAAGCAAAAAGTCAATGATTCGTTTGAAAACTTAGTGATGCAGTAAGACACCTTAAATGCATATACTCTCGTGCAAAAGTTTTGGGTCACCCCCTCAAAAACATGGAAATGTTTTTCGGTCATATCCCAGTCATCTTTCATTTAATCCACTCGTTCTTAGACTCTATCGAAAGATAAAGAGTTAGATTTGATTCGTAGGTACATTTCACAAATTTCATATGAATTTTTTAGTATAAAAAGTTTACCTAAACTTACATGTTTTTCTTACATCTTTACGAAAAATTGTTTTCTGTGTAATTCAAAATTGGATCGACCATTTTAAAATTAAAGTTGCATTAGAACCCTATTTCTATCTTCTTTGAAACCTAATCATTAGATTTTTGCGGAAAAATTCACAACATAGGGTATTGGTTCCCTTCTTAAGCATGTGGATCCCATTTTCATCCTACGAAAAACAAAGGACTGAAGCGCTATTTGTTTTGTTTCATATTTTTTCATTTTTTGTTGGAAGTGAGCACCCATGAAAACAAAAAGAACGGAATCAATCGGTGCCGTAATCGCTTGTTTTCGAATGGGATGAATATGGGAGCGTGAGATTAATGATGGCACACATACCTTAATTTAAATTATCGAGTTAGGTTTACAGCTCACAGTGCAAAAGTTTGGGGTCACCCCTTAGTATGCTGCATCGTGCAAAAGTTTGGGGTCACCTTCCAAATGAAGTCCGAGTAGGATTGTACCTCACTTGATGAATTATCCATCGAAAGATATGATCGCAGCAAGGAGGGGCCATGATTGTGTCAGATTCCCAAGATATTCTTCTACTGTAGGTATAAACATATCAATAATGCCTCTAAATGTTTCTGGAAGGCCGAGGGCATCATATAAGCGATCCACGAGAATCCTGAAAGTAAACAGTCCTCGCTTGGGTCTAGGAGGCTTGCTTGAACTGCGAGGAACTTTGGTAGCTTTTTTCTTGCTACCTTGTCGAATATTTGTCTTTGAAGTGTATTCAACAGGCGGAGACGGGGGTGACAGGTTTTTGCTACAACATGGATCTGAAGCTAAAGGAACCTGATTCTTCGGAGTTTTTAAGTTTACCCCGCCTCCTTTGACATTAGGCAAACTTTTGAGGGAAGACTTCAAAAAGACCTTTCGGCGCAATCCCGGGAAAGATCCCTACTTCCTTTTTCCAGGCGCGTGTACCTCGGAAAGAGATCCACCCTCATCAGTTTCGCCATCGTCCTGATCATCAGAAGACAACTCCTGATAGGGATTTTCAACTGGGACAGCTGATTCAGACATGGTAGCGGATGAGCTCTGAGATTTTACCATTTCTGCATAAGTCTGTTTGGAGCGCCTAACAATGAATGCGTCTTTTGTAAGCCGGGCATTCACGCAAGTCATGTGGATCTCCGCCACAGTAGCTACATTTTTCCGCTTCCTGTGTGCAAGAGTCCTCTAAATGAGCCTGGTTGCATTTGTCACAACGGGGCTTGTTGTCGCAAAAGCTAGCACTGTGATCAAACTGCTTGCATTTGGTACAATTAAAAACCTTCGGCCTAAAAAAGACGCACTGGGTAAAAACCACCATCGATTACAACAAATTCCAGGAGGACGGAGCCTGGAAAAGTCACTCGAAGAAACGGTGAAGGCGAGTACATTTTTTTATTCCCTTCCATGGAAGCCGTAGATAAGCGTTTACAGTCTAGGATAGCCACATCGGGGATTGACCTATTTTTGAAACGACCAAAGCCGATCTTGATGTCCTCACATTTCAGCGTTCCGTCGAGGATCTTCCCCTCCACCTCCGCTTCTCGTGCTGGCACATAGACCGCGTATTCAACAGTAAACGCTTCGTGTTGAGCAATTTCATTTGCTGCTTTGTTGTTAGGTGCGGTAACACGCAGCTTGGATGCTTTCACACTTGGTAAATTACGGTCCCAAAATACCTCGAGAAATCGAAAGCATATTCAATGGTTTGCATTTGCGCCGGAAATAGACAGCCCAAGGCCCAGGCGAAGATGGCTGATAAAACCGCGTACGAGCAATGATATCATTGGGAGGCGTTTCGCCTCCAATCGAATCGTCCATGTGGAAACAAATTTATGCAAAGTATGTCAAAAGTGCAAAAAAGGAAAAGAAAAGCCTTAAGGTATTAACAGTTCAGTTTCTTCTTTAGGACGAGAACTGTTTGGTTCGTTAAACAAACAATGTTATTAATACATTAAAAAAATAAAGTAAAAAAAGTACTAATTATATAGGAATTCAATTCTTGTTTTTGTTTTGGCACACCTTGTAGGATGCAAAAAAAAACGCTATTGCGAGAGAAAAGAAAAAAAAAACAAAAAAATGTCCCGTTATTTACAGTTTGTACACCCTTATACGTATACAGTAATTTGGGAACCACTGTTATGGATGTCAAAGAACACGTGATCGAATGTGGACTAGGGATACAATAGACAAAATCGATCAAAACAAACCGGGCGGACAAAAGAGTGTATCGAAAGAGTGATAACTTATCTGACTGAAGCCTAGGTAGATATTTATCACAGGCAGGTCGATGGTGTAGCTGTCCGTCGCGTCTGCCTTCGCACCCGTCGCCGCCGTCCTCTTCTTTATCGCAGGGGCTGATGAAGGCGATAACACTTTGTAGGCAGCATTTAAGATTGTGATCCCTCGGAAGTTTTCACATTCCAGCTTGTCACCTTTCTTGTAGATGGGACGAATGACCCCTTCCTTCCACTCCTAAGGTAGCTGTTCGATCTCCCAGATCCGGACTATTAGCCGGTGCAAGCAGATGGCCAATGGCGGGCCCATTTTGATGAGTATAGTTCCGATACCATTAAAAAAAAACTGACTTATTGCGCAACATGGGATATGGCTTATTGATGCTCCCTGCTGTACTAAGGTATTCGTCGTAGTGTTGATTCCACCTTTCGATCACCTCACATCCATCCGTCAAGACCCGCCCTTATACCTACACATTTCGGCACGCGTCTAGAAGTTCTTCCGTGTTTTTTTATTTTTTTTATGAACGACACAGCAGTTTTTTTTGTTCACTTCACGTTTCTTTCAGGCGGAGCTTTTACTCCAGGAAAAGGCGGCCCTTCTATGTCCTTCCCAAGAAACATAACTAGCTGAATAACAGTTTCTTAAGCTGAAGTTTACTTAAGAGAGGTTTGTTCCACTCTTGTACATCCAAAATGTTTGTTGAGTTTTTTATCGTTCCTCGTTCTGCCTAGTTCCTTGCTGCAGCATGACTGTCCTCGAAGGATTCTGCTCTTAACTTATCAAATCTCTAATACACAAAATCTTTATACACTCATCGTCGAACCAATCATTTGATTGGCTCCGTTCCACACACCTACCCAACGTTGGTCTCAACTGTGTTAATAGTACCTAGTGTTTACTTGGGTATTACTCCTGGTGTATGTTTTTGTTTAAGTCCTTCAAATAGTCCTCAAACATCTTCGAAAACTTCATTTCAATCTAACACATCATTTTCGAGTTATAGTTTTTTGAAGAATAAAATTAGGTTGTTTACATACGCCCTTTTCGAAAGTTAGGTGAAGAATTTTGCAAAACAAATAATATGAAAAGCATTTTCATATAGAAGCTCATAAATGGGCAAAATTTCATTTGAATTGAAATAGGTCGCGTCTACGCAATTCGGTCGTAGAGTTGGAAATGTTCTACTGCCCAACAATCATTTTTGCTGTATAAGAGTGGAACAAACCACTCTTAAGCAAACTTTAACTAAAGAAACTATAAATCAGCTAGTTCTGCTACTTGGGTGTTTTATATATATAATAGCCATTAACTTTTATATGTCTCATTCAGAGATAGGAACACTCACTTGCCGAGACTTATATGCACCTGGTACAATCTCAGTTCAAAAACCTGAGTGTAGTGAATGTAACGCTTTGCAAAGGAATGTTCTCATATCTGGTCTGATCTCAGTACTGCACTTGTGAGTGAGGGTCCAGTTTTCCATAAATTATATTTCAAATTCCGAGCTTTTGAGATGAGCCAGACTATTGCGACTGGGTTAAGTATTCCTTCTAGACCATCAACAAGTTACTAAGTTACTATAATTTACTGTATGTAAACAGCAGAGTTACTAATTCGGCAGTATTTTAATTTAATGCTGAAATATACAATTCAACCGAATCCCAAATTATAATATAGTCTGGTTAATAGGGAATGTTTTTTTGCATTAATTTAGTTTTCGGGGAAAAATTGATATGAAATAGAATAAAATTGTTCGCTATTTAAAACCATATCTATTATTGTACTGCTTTTATCAATGAGACACAAAATGCAATGTAACCGTAATTGAAATATAAGCTTAAATTTTGTTATTATTTAAAAATAGAAGTGATTGAGACACCTGCTTGCGATATTTTTATCCCACAAGCACCAAAAAATGCGCAATGAATGAATGACAAATACAAGTGTAAATACGATTAGAACGATCATTGAACGAATTTATTCATGAATATTTTCCATAATAACTATACCATACTGCGAAACTTTTCTAACAGATGCCAAATTTTCGCTTTCAGGGGAGCGGGTTTGGAGCCAAGAATGGAACACCATTTGGGGAAGAAGAGTGAACGAACCGATCTCAACACCTACTTGATGGCTACAACTTGACCCCATCAGCAACAGCAGCAACAATATCAGCAACAGAACCATCACCAACCAACAACAGCAACTGTTATCGACAACTCCTACATCAACGGAACTAACGGAAACGGACTAGGATTCGACTTTGGGAATGGCATATCAACCGGACGTTTCAGTAGCGTCAACAACAACAACAGCAATGGTCTCTACGCGATTGCCGTCCCGCAGCCCAGAGCGTGAACAGAGCACGATGTCGTCTTTCTGAAAGAAAATTGAACATACTGTGTAAAAATGATGCTGTGAAGTATTCACATGCCGTTTGTTTTATCAATTCATCCTAGAGGAAACGAAATCATTTAGTTGATGTGTAAATGTGATAAATGAAGACCATGTTTGGCCCCCCAATTGAACCATAATGTGCCCTAGAACGATTTTTATACGAAAGCTATGTTGAACTTTTTCAATTTCCTTCTTGGTTACACCTGTTATCAGCCTATTGCTTTTTCGTTGAACCGTACTTACGACAAATATACAATTCGAGTAGTGGAACGATGGTAAAGCTCCCTTTGGAAAGGCAAGCACAAACGTGCAACACACACAAAAATAATACATGTGATTAGGGTTTCAAAGTGTTTCAGTTATTTTTAACGAAACCAAGGAAGAGAAAAACAAACAAACGGTAGTTCTTAGGAAAAAAACGGCGAACAAGCAATAACAAACTAAACACACTGTAAATGAAAATATCCATGCATATCAAAGATTTTTTTTAAAATCAACAAAGATGGGAACGATAGTTTGTAAAACTGCATACATAGTTTCTTAAGGACGCATACTGTAGGAAGTAACTGCTAGGCAATATTAAGGGCATGCTAAAACCCAAGATCCGTTTCCGACAGACCAGATTTGGTAGGAGATTTTTCTGTTGATATCTATCGAGCAACAAGCGGCATTATTATCATCCTGCAGTCAGAGAAATGGTAACAGACAGGTAGGATAGGCAGGTGTCAAACATACTGACTTGTAATAGTGGTTACATAACATGTTTCAGACAAAATTATTGCTCTTCATCAAAAGTAAACTTTATCCAAAAAGAATTCAAAGCTAAATTTAACGTTATCATCAACCTAAGCTATTTTAGTGTAGTAAGTATATCATCACATGAACTTGGGGAAAGTTTGGCAGGTGACGGGGAGCCATTAGATGCAAGTTGGAATCTGTCGAAGAAGCAAGATCTGAAGTCAACAAAAACGCGAAGTTACCGTCAATTACATATTATAGGACACCAAAGAGGCGCATCAGTTCCTATCAGCTGCCGAGCGGCAGAAGGAATCGAGCAGCCGATCATGTTGAAATCACGAAATTATGCAACATAGAAGCTATGAGTACCAAAGTATGCTTGCGTTCCAACAGAGTCCCAAACGACATCACAACTTATCTGGATGGCTGGCTTATTTCTTTCTGTCAAATTTGCCACCAAGTTCAGTAAAGAAGCATCATTTGTATAGAAATATCTCTTTAAACTAAAGGACAAAGTACCGAATAGTCGGTCTTAACATAGCAATAAGTAGTGAAACTTTTTTCGGTGTTTGATTCAGTGAGTGAATTAGCTTCTGAAAGGAAAACAAACTCTAGGCAAAATTTCCAAAACCAGATGAGAGGCAGGCAACTGATTGTTCAGACAGCAAACTGACTAACATGTGGTATGTGGATTATTATCATACAACCTTTATCAGCGCATTGCTTGCGAATAGTTTTTATGGTAATAATTTGGATAACATGTTAGGTATATACAGTGTGTAATCTTAGCAAAGACCCGTGCGGCATAGGTTAGTGCACATCACAGATAACAACTTCATTCAAACAGGCAGTTCAATGTTGGAACAATTCGATCCTAAAATATAAGGAACTGAGGTGAGTCAATGTGCATTAATCTATTTCGTCTAGCAGTGCTGCCAGACAATTGGACATAAGACAAGCTATGAGAAAGTTAAACTAAGAAGGGAAAATCAACATTTCCAACAATACGGTCAGCTAGGAAAGCATGAAAACGAAGGAAAAAGGTAAAGGCACAAGAAGTGAATAATCATTCCGTCCAATACAGTGTGTAGTTAAATCGGGTAAGTACGGATCTGTTTTCAAGATGACAATCTGTATCTTGATCCGGCCCCCAAAGGTCAGTGTTCTAGGGTCTCGAAGCGGTTTCCGGCTCTGTAGTTTGTAAGTCGAGCAACACCCGGATGAACTGGCAGAGCATTCCTGGAGCACGCTTTTGCGCGGGAGCTTAATGAATACATATCAGCTTTGGGTTAAACATTACAATGTAAGGAAAGTGACATAGCTTAGGAAACAAACAGTAGCATGTAAGTTAACTTTATCGTCTAGCTGCTCTAGGGGCATCCAGCAAGCAACTTTTATCATCTCTGGCAAACAAACATACAAAAAAATGAGAAAAATATTCAAAAAAGTGAATCTTTTGTTGGCACTGGATTTTTCTCAACATTTTAATTAAAATCTAGGGCTATACACACTACTAAATTCAAAAATAGGGTATGTAGCTTGAATGAATGTAATTGTAATAAAATATGTGATAAAGATTTAGCAAAACAATGTTAGGCTGCGTATTGCTGCCAGGAAAAACAACTGGCTTAAAAAATCAAACTAGCCGAGCCTTGTGCTCACAAGGTTGGTGGTTTGTCCCAAAAAAAATATCATAATATATCAAAGAGCAGACAAGGCCGATTTTATCAACACTTGCATACAAATAGACACATTCTTTCACTTGTTTATATGTACACCACGCAATGAGTGTAGTTGTAACTTTTAGTAACCGAAAGATATCGTTTCATACGACCTAGGAGTGTTGACATAAATATCATATTAACGGAATAATTTTAAGCATCCCCATACAGGAGAGTTTTTTCGAGCGATCTTTTTGAGAATTTAGTAAAAACCAGATTACTAATCAAACTTAAAATGCCTTCTAGCTTTATTTGAACTACTTGTTGACTATATGCCGTCTTTGTAAAGCTAAGTTGTATCTGTCCGGTTCTTGGGTTCGATTTATTAGTTCTGTAACGAAGAATGAAAACGAATGAAGTGGTTCATGCTAACTAGACTAAATGAACAAAGTAAACAAATTATTCTATGAACAAAAAGTGTTACGATAAATCAACAATTCAAACATATCAATTTCGTGCCCGATAATATTGAAGAGAAATTTATTGAAGAAATGTAAGCATATATTAAATTGTAGCTGACGAGAAATATAATATATTACCTATACATTTACGACTACATTGAGCAAAATGAAAGTATCATTAAACTATTAAAAAATACGCTGAAAATGTCAACATATGAAACCAGCAACTAATATTGATGTATCTGTTCGAACAATATGATAGGATCTACCAATAACAAACGATTTAGAAGGAAAATTCGTACTACCCTTCGTATATTTTCATTTTTTCTACTAGAGTCGTCAAACTGAGAGTGTCTCTTTCCTATCTTCATTGCATCCAACATTTCTCGTACTCTCTATTTTTTATGAGTGCTCAAAGTTGACGCAATCCGTGTCTTGTAACTGAAGGAGAAAACACTGGTATATTTCGCATATTAGTTATTTTCTTTTCCTAGATTTTTTTCAGGTTTAAAAAGTATCAGGCATGGAAAGTGTTGCTAGTAATCTTGTAGCTAATACAATTTGGTTGCATTAACCGCTCACAGAGCCAGTACCGGTTCTAGCAATATGTATTTTTTCTGATTAAAATTTAAAAAAGTTGAATAATTTCATAGAACAGAACGCCATTAGCGATTTTATTTCTTATAAAGCTATTTGTATTAGTGCTTCAAGTTACGATTAAAATTTTATTCAATTTCTCCAAGTCACAATTTAAAAACTACTATTACAAGATATTTCGCAACAGCTAATTGAACTCCCAAATTATTTTCTCAGTGAATGGTGTTTGGTCTGAAGAACAGTGCTTGGCCGATATTGAACGAATGGGACAAAACAGCTTAAATGACGAAGCTAGTCTATTCAAACGGACGAAAACTTTGTCAACTTTTTGCACTTGTGAAATGCAAACTATTATCACACATACACACCCACATACACTTACTAGAAATGTCACAAAAATTCCAAACAATGAGCTTCAATTAATTGATACTAAAATTCGTGCTTTTGACAATCAAAGCAACCATCTTTTACTCGCTTCCCAGATAAAGAAACACGGTGCTCTCACTGCTTTTTTCAAGCATTGAGCGTAATTTGTAAGTTTTACGGAGGTTTATCATTTAGGAAATGAGAAATAAATGGAGAGAAATCAGAGAGAATGATGTGAATGTGACACTCTATGCTTCGATTCTAGTTCGAATAGCTTTTACTAGATTCCTTACTACTTCAACTCTGCTATCGAATTTAATGAAGATAAAAAATTAACCAAAGATATGTGTTTTTTATTTTTCTTTTAAATTATTTATTTATTCTACAACCAATGCTTATTTATTTTTACGCTTTTGGTAAATCACTTTCCTTAGCAGTAACAAAGAATGAGTATATTTTTTTGAAGTTATGAACCAAAATATATTAAAAATAATAAACATTACAGTGAAAATATTTAGATATAGCATATGTAGTACAATGGAATGTAAAATCTAGACAAACATAGAACATGTTAAATGATCAACTGGAAGTAATGTCAAGCTATTTGAACAATTTTTCAATAAACGTATGATTTGGAACGAAAAGCAAAGATGATTGAACGAATCTGCGTTGACATCAGTTTCTTAAAACATCAAAAAATCTTAGGCTAAAACAAATAAGTGAAGGAAACTGACTTCAACTTGCCACCTATTTTCGAATACCCATTCCTTACTGGCTCCGGCTCAGTATGAGAGATAACTGATAAAACGAAGCCTGCAAGCTAACCAAACAGCAAATACAAGCAATTAATCTACGCTATCTCACTTGTTTTGTTTGTACACGTAACAGATTCGATATAACTTACAAGAAAACATTAAGAAAAGTCGTGCATCATCGCAAACAAAAACATTGAACAAATACCTTACTATGAAAAACTGTTATCGATTTATAAAAGAGCAAAGAAAAAGAACGTGGAAACACAACAAAAGAAGACAATTCTACCAAAAACGCCTTCAGCGATATCTACAAACTCGTAGCTGAGACTTTTAACCTAGTCAAAATATTATTTTTATAAACTAAAAACGGTACAATAAAACCCCTAATATTTCGACGGTCTCCCGCTGTGGCGGGCCTTCGACCTGAAGCAATTTTGAGCACAGTTTTCATCGCTTCTCAGCTTTCAGTTTTCGACTGGTTTCTCCAAATGCTAGCGAAACTAAATTTTCACATTTTCTATCACGCAACGCATTCGATCCCCTGAGAACGATCACACTTATCATCCTGGCAACACTTCTTTTTTCGTCTCCCACACTCTAAACTCGCGCGCGCGTGCACGCACACCACCGCACCAGAGCACGGCTCTGCTGGACGTCACACCACCACACGTACAGCACATGCACGCCACACAACAATCAACGTCACGATTCCCGACGAAAGCGAGTTGAAACAATAAACAAACTACAGAATTGATCGTTTTTGTTTTCTTGTGATTATCGAATATGCACACAAACATTCACACACGCAAAGTGAGCACACACACAACTACACAAACACACTCGATCACGGAAGTATGAAAAAAATATATGCACAGAATTAGTAGCGAGGTGATGGAATCGGCTCAGTTGACAGCAACTGCACATCCGCACTCCACACTAAAGTTTTTCTTTTTATTTTGTAATTTTAATGGTGCACAATGTTCTTCATTAGTTTTTTCCTCAAACTTTCAACCACTTGACACTGATTTTTGTACTTCTTTATGTTCGTTTTTGTTTTCTCGTTTTGTTTATCCACTTTCAATTGAATAAGATACATTCTTGTTGTATATTGAAATGATTTCGATAATAATTTTAATTGTACGATATATGAACAAGAGGAAATTTTTGACAAATATTTTTATCTATTCTTAAAAAGTGATAAAATATATTGAAAAAAGAAGGAAAGGAAATAATATTGAAACTTTTTATGGAAGTCTTATATATAATTGTAATAGAACCTAGAGAAAAACAAAAGAGGTTAAGTATCAGAAGAAGAAGCAAGTAATAAATTAAATTAATGTTTATCATATAAGCGGACAAACAGCAAAGAACGCGCTGAAGAGAATCTCATAAAAAATCTGAACGCCCAGAGCGAAAGAGAATCTTTCAAGATGAATGTGATTAATGTTTTTCCTTTTAAGCTAGAATTCGTTCCAAAGATTTTTCCCTTTACGTTTAGAATTTTAAACTACACGTTTTCTCTTGATTTTGATATAAGTTATATGACGTTCTAACGTGTACTGCCCCATAATCGGTGCGTGGACTGAGAAAAATGGTTTCAAAATGAGAAATTATCTTTGATCTCTCTTCACTGACTAAAACTTGTTTGTATACCGACTGAAATAAAAGTCTTTTACCTCTATGAGAGGTTTCCTTAGCACCATTAACTGCGTTGCTCTCAAATACGCAATTCTCATCCAACGCTGCCCATTTCTGGCAACACTGGAACGTCACATCACTTGATTATTGTGCACTGTTATAATTTTAATAGAAGAAATCCTCTAATCGAAACAACTGTTCTGAATTGTTAGCTTTCAGTTGATGATTTTCTCTCACTGTCTGTACACAAAATAAATGATTTTAACTCAGATATTTGTTTCCTGAGCACATACTTCTATTTCATTATGTCAAACAAAATATTTTTTGATCATCTATTGATAATGTCAAAAGCAGTAATTTTAGATTTTTGTCAAATTTCTGTTCACAGTCCTTTTCTTTTTACTGTTCTTTTCTAAGAAGACATACAATTCAGAACAGGAATGGCCTTAAATACAATTTTTAAAGAAGAAATATAAGAATAACAATTAATGAAACATAAAGAAAACAAGGATATTTAAATTGATTTTTAAAGTTTTTAACAAGAAAAAACGAGAAGAAAATTCAATTAAAATACATGAACATGAAATAATACTTCGAAACATAAAATACCAAATGATACACAAAAGAGAATCACTCAACTACAAACAGCAACATCAACAAGAAATACCATACCAGTCTACGAATACAGATCATCGCATACAATGTAACAGTTTACAATTACCAGACAGGCAAAACCTAATAGAACAATGAATTAGACAATGTTGTATTCGAACAATTTAAAATCCCCATTATCCCAGACCTCAATGCTTAATTTTCAAAAAAAAAAACGATGTGAAATGTTTAAGATATACATATGCTAAAATTTGAAAGCAACATCCATTCCAGCTTCAGTGAGCAGATTCACACACTGCAGCGTGTGACATCCGTGATATAGAGCAGATAAAAAGCTAAAAACTCAGCTGTATTATTAGAACAAACCGAAAATGGGATGATCGAAAGACACACAACCAAAAACAAGCAAACCAATCGAAACATCTTGAAATGTATGGACTACCTGAATCACACGACACAAAACAAAAACATCAGAGTCAACAGAGTCAGTCAACGGCGAGCATTCTCACTACTACAAAACCGCATTTGCGCCCTTATGTGAGTATGTGTGAGTAAGTAAGCAATGTGGCTGGCCGCTGGGTCTTTGGCGCTGAAAATCAATACGCAAGACACGAAAGAAATGAATAACAGAAAACAAAATGAAGATACACTGTACTAACTATCAAATGCTAGATATAATTAACATTGTATAGGGTCCAAAGGTGGGGAAAAGTAATGAATTAAATTACAAGTAAATAAAGTATGTAATAACAACACGTGGTGAGCTTTGTTTATGGATGTATCCGATAGCATTTCCCGTGGGGTGGGGACCATTTCGCCAGGGGGTCTTATTTCAGGAACTTTCCGCTCATAACTCAGTCAATTATATACCAATTGAATTGATTTTGTTTTACGATAAGGTACGTACAGGCAGGATGATTGTGTTGCTTTTATCAATATTTTGTTCGGTGATCTCTTTCCACGGCCGTGATCCTGAAGAGTAAATCCCATGGAGTTATCTGATCACTAGCAGAATAGCGATTGAGACAATTAATGTAACTCAGTAAGGTCCGTGTTACTCCCAGCATGAATGAAACCTCCGTCTTCAAGCCTTCGGGTCGGCAAGACGCTCGTGACACTCCGTGAAAGAATACACGCTTTGCTAAGATAACTTCCGTTATTCGTGGTCTGAGATATAATGGTCACGAAACCGCGAAGTTTGGTTTTAAAATAAAAACTGCGAGGTCCTGTAGGCACAATGGGAGAATCACAATGGCGGGTAGGGCACTGTACTGATGGGCTAACTAGGTTCGCGCTTATCACACAATTTTCTTGTAAGTCCAGTTTCTATTTCTTCCTTATTTTTCCATGCTGAAAACTTCTTCATTTCAGTTCTTCAACTTTACTATCCTCCACGCAGAAAAATATATTGTAAACTCAAAAGAATTCTGCATAGGTTCAACACATTTTATTGTAGACTCAGGGCTTACCAATTAATTTTGTTGATTCAACAAATCCACAAAAAAATCATAACAACAACAGAATTTGTTGTTTCTAAAAATGCCCGAAAACAACTAGCTGTCACAACCAAAACATAACTTTTTTTGAAACAAAAATACGATTTATCAAATCTATAAAAAACAATGTGTTGAAGCAACAAAAGAAGCCGTATTGAAACTAATATTCATATTTGTTGTTTCAACAAATATAAATTTTAAATCTGACCCATCCTATGTTTTGATATTAAAAACAGTTTTATTGGTTAGGTTTTATTTTCATTGTGAACATAATAAAACATTTCTCTTAAAATATATATCAAATTACACAGCTTAAGATTAAATGCATGCTACTATATAAATTCGTTCCGAGGTAGTGCGGCGCAGTGCTAACTTTGTTGAATATTCAATCTAAAAACAAGTTCTGAAATAAATAAAATTAGTATTCATAGAATCGTTCCTCATTTTCGAAAAAAATGCTGAAATGATCGATTTTATGAGTAAAATTACAACACCGCAGTTGCACACTTACCTTTATTAATAGTAGCAAAAGCTAGAGCAAAACAAAAATCGAAAGAACAACCAAAATTGCGATTTTTGCACGAAGCATTTTTCTCCCAGCAATTTCGCACAAAAAAGGTACACTGTTTACTTTACAAAATCAAAATTGTGATCGTAATACATCCAGATTGTTGGTTCTAAAAATATGTTTGATAGACACAATAATAAATGTTTGTTGACAACACAATTTAGCGCAGATATTATTTAAATTCAAAAAAATTGTTGTTTTGATGATGTAGTAGAATAGAAACAAATAAAGAGATAAATTGATTCAATGCATACAAGAATGGTAAAAGCAAATAGACGCGTTTTTAGGTTTAACCTATCGATATTTTTCTGCGTGTCCAAATAACTTTTTCCTGCTACTGACTTTTCGAATCTCCGACTGTTGGCTTTTCGGGCTCGTATAAAGTCGATCTTCAACGTCTGCTTCCGATCAGCTCCAATAGTTGTGTAGTGTTGGTAGCAGTACGTTCAACTGGCTAAGAATAGCATTACAGACTGCCTATTCCTATGGTAGGAGTCCACTAACCAGGTGTCCCCTAATTCATGGTGTTATGCGGTTTAATGCTTTCTGTGCCTAGGAAAGAATGACGCGGTGGACCTTGCGCTTCTCAAAAACAATCAGCTGCCCTTCTTCTCAGATTTGAGGCTGAACAAGGGCGGGATTATGAAGTTGTCATTGATTAGTCCTTGACTTAGTTCAAATTCAAACCCTATATATGATTTCGCATTATGCGATTTATGTATACAGTGTATTCTGTGTTTCCTCGCCTTTGGTGTTTTGCAATCGATACCGACCTGATTCTAATACTGCTGTTCTTTGTTGTACTGTGGTTGTAAAGAGATTACCCAGCAAACCAATAAGCATTTTAATAAGCCGCATTTCAGCTTTAAAACTGCATTATATCTGCTACTAAATTGCCCTTTATTGGCATTTTAATGACGTTTGAAATCTGAAGTAGATACCAAAGAAATTTAAAAAAAAATCCCTAAGTCTTCGCCGAATAAGTCTCCAAAGAAGAAGAAATGCTCGACAAAATTTGAAAGAATTCACAACAGAATAAAACATTCAATACATACATCCTGAATAAAGTATAAAGAAAAGGAAAAACACCTGAAGCAATATATGTTGTGCACTCTAAGAATGCCACATGAATAATAAACATTAAGTAGGGTGCCTGTACCAGTTATCGCACCACCTAAGAAAAACTATTTCTACAAAAATAAGAAGAAGACCGACGAATGTAAACAATAAGTCAAATGAATGATTAGTTTTCATACTTTACAGGAAAAATATAAAAACGGAGCCAAAACTACTTTTAGTATTTATTACGGCGTGTGCCAATGATAGGAACCCTGTACCAGTTATGGACACATTTGTTAATTTGGGTTCCACTTCGCACTATTTACATGCATTCCTTATGGGATTTGCCATAACTGGTACACTATGGCGAAATAGGTTGCAAGGAGGCCGAAAAGTTAAGGAAAATGATTTATTTCTACCATAATTTGAGCAAATTGTGAAGTTTGAATGATTGCAATCATCTTTTGTGATCGTGATCTGTTGTTCACGAATTTTTTCTTGTTAATAGTTGCCTTATATAAAGGTTGATGATGAAGTTAAGTGTCAATGAAGCAATCGCCTTTATGGTTGAATCGCGATGTAGACTCCTCAATAATAATTATGGCTGTATTTTTGCATGCCATAGACTGGGAATATTTCTCAGTCCCAGTTGTTATTTTATGCTTTTGGTCGAAATGCGAAGTGACCGAACGTGCCAAAATTGATTTGGTGATGCGACGATAATACCAAGAAAAAAAATCTTATTGCCAAAAAAAAAAATGGTATGAAGCAATGCAAATTTGTTCACATCAACTGTCTATTTGATTAGACCTATGTCGAAGTCGACATATTCATGATTTAGTGTGACTAGCACCCACCAGATGTCCATTCTGTTTCGATGCATAACGTTGGTAGTATGTTAGCGGCAATCCTCATACGACAGCTGGATGTTAACTGGTACCGTTATGCCACAGTCTTCGTCAGGGTGCTTCCCACAACTTGACAGTTGTTGCAGTAAACAGTTCGCTTTAACAAACACAGAACATTAAAACTTATCAGTATGATAATTTGTATTTCGTTTTAGCAATCAATTTCTTAGGGACACAAAAGTTACATTAAAAGCGCCTACCCCGGTCAACAGTCATGTTTTGCTGCCTGAAGAATTGCCTGAATGGTGTTCTTCCGCCACAGACGGTGCAGATTCGACGGGAACATGATCCAATCCAGCTCGATACGTCACATATGGGTGAGTAGAGTGTGCAAGGTTGCATCTACGATAGAGAACGAATGCTTCTGCATTGCTTTGCATATGTAGGTATAGGGAGCATATTTACGTCGTTTGGTGAAAGTTATCACCTACCGAATGTTCTGTAAGAGTTGCGTATAGCATGCAAATGATTGAATTGATCAAACAAATCTGAGGAGAATAAATTCTGAATAGAAGAACTTTTAAAAAAATATCAAATCTATGATATTTGATTGACCTATGGTGAGAATTTGAACAAATGATTATTTTTGTTATAGGGAAAACTATTAAAACTAATCGTTTGTCAATCGTATGATCCAGATTTTGAAAGTATGCTACTCTAAGAATAAGTAACTTTTCAATACGGAAAATAACATAATTTTCAGAAAATACCGAAATTATTTCAAAGTTCATCCTTTACTATACATTTTAAAATAATATTTTCCTTTCATATGAATAAGGTTGCTAAGTTAGAAATCAAACAAACTTTTAATTCTACGCAGATTTACTCTTAAAATCTTATGTTTCTCTTTGCACATTTTTGATGTGTTGGTCCAAATGTTTGCTTCTTCAGCTCTTAACCTTCCAGGGCGCGCGCCATCAAGCAACCGATACTGCACTGCGCTCGCACTGTATACGAAAAGCGAGGTTTTTTTGGTAGTGTTGTACTTTTTACAACAGCGCGCGCGCTGAAGGGTTAAACGTTTGACAAATCCAATTCTATTCATGTACGCCCGTAAGAAACATTGTTAGCATATGATGATGTCGTGAATTGGTTGATAACGACTAGTCAAGATCCAAGTCTTGACTTTACTCTTGTTTTACATTCCATTTACGCTTATGTTCTACAACATCTCTACACATCTCTATCTATTTTAAATTTTATACATTATTTCCAAATTACAGGACACGAGGTGGTAGTAATAAAAGGAGGACAACGAGCATGTGGATCAGGTGGAGTCATAGCCAATACTCCTCTGTTGCAATCCAAGTCCTACTTCGAGGTCAAACTGCAACAAGGCGGGCAGTGGTCCGTGGGGCTTGCCACTCAACAAGCTGATTTGAATGAATCGAAAGGAGGTTTCGATAAGGAAACGTGGTGTCTCACTTCGGACAATGTCGTATATCACAACGCGAAACCCCTACATAAACTGGAACCAAATTTGGAGGCGGCTAATGGAAGCATTGATACCGATCCCGCAGCCCTGACGAAACTAGACTCGAATGCCACGTCAACGCTTGTGAATAATAGTGGGATTCCCCAAGAGGGGGATACCATCGGCATTGCTTATGATCACGTGGAGCTGAACTTCTACTTGAACGGGACGAATCTGAACGTTCCGGTGTTGAATGTTCGAGGAACGGTATTTCCCTGCCTGTTTGTTGATGATGGTGCAATCCTTGATATCGTGCTGGATAATTTCAGCTACAGCCCACCTCCGGGATTTGAACGAATTCTCATCGAACAGTCATTGCTCTGATCTGTATGTATATTAATGTTTTTATCTAAACATTTGCCTCTCCATAGGCTCACCTTTTAGGTCCAACTTAACAATAACTATATTATTAGATAGCACTCTAGAATTGTTATATTTGTTGTAACATCAACCTACCCCTAGTTATTTTAATTAATCTACCCACATTCGAATCGAAAAATTCAAATCATTTTCCTCTCTCATTTGCATTTATTAATTATGAGGAACAATTTTCTAACAATCTAATACGATACAATCATTCGGCACTATAAACCATACTTTCAAAACCAATACAATGCGGTTGAAAGTTTGAAACGGTTGTTATTAAATTGGTTACAAATCTTTCTGTAAATCAAATAAAAATTCTGTATTCTTGTTGAATCAATTTTTACCATGCGACACCATTTGCTATTGACTTTCTTTCTTGAATCAGCTTTTACAACAAAACAACCATTACTCAGACGAATTCCTCACCATTCAACAACTATTTGGAAATGATCCGTTATCTGCAAAATCAACAATTTTATGCGCTGCGAGCCCCATACAAAGACATCAAGAGATATATTTTGCTATCGCTTAATATTGACCATTCGGTAAACAAAGCAGAAGCCGAATGACATGCTCTTTTATTTGATAGGTCTTTTTAAAGCGCCATATTCGTATGGATCTGGTCTAACAAGATTAGCATCTAATAAGTCTTACGGTAACCTCTGCAGATCAAAGACGTTAACTATGTACTGATTGTGAATATATCTATTTATACTGGAATAGGTACAATTCAATCAAATCCGAAACTATCCCAAAACTGTTCCTCATATACAGTGGAGCCTGGTGGCCTCGAGAACTGAATGTGTGCCTTGTAAACGGGCGGATGGATATGGGTTCAATACCCATTCCACAATGATCCATGGGTCGTATTTAACTGGAAAACAATATTTACGTCTAAATTGTTAGTTTTGGCTATATGCTGCGTCTGCGGAAAAGTTCATACTTTTTGAATATTTTTTCTAATAATGTGAAATAAGCGTGGTCCAAATAGTTCCCAAGATGACAATGTCAACTTTTCATTGTTTTATATAGAGAAATGAAATGTTCTACAAAGTTGAGAAGCACCTGATTTTGAACAAATTTTCCCAAAACATCATATTGCTATTTCCTATGGTTTCAGAGATATTTTTAAAGAAAAAAATAAGGTGACACCAAAAAAAGTATTCTTTCCATATTCAGCTTTGCAAGGATTTTGCGACGATCGTGCAAATGTCCAGTCTTTGGCAGCACAATGTTCAGACATCCGACAACAAAAGAAAGAGCGCGTAAACAAACCGATTAGTCAAAATACCACCCCAAAATGCGCATTAGTATGGTACACGTTTGTATGGAAAAAATAAATCCTCGCTCCAGTCGACTTTTTTGATTCCATTTATAGGGTGTCCCAGAAAGTATGGGCACAACTTTGTATAGCGAAAATACAATTATTGTCTTAACAAACAACAATTTTTATATATTTGTATTTTTACTCAAGATGTTTTAATTGATACCTGTAAAGAGTTTATGCATTAAAAAGGGGTTTTGTATGCAGGATGTTTAAAATGAAAAAACATCTTTCAAAACTTCTGCACAAACTACATTTTTACGGTTTGGCGAAATATCCAAATTCGAAACATTTTTTTCGAATTTTTTTCACATGATATATTCGAAAACATGTTTCCTCAGATGGTTGATTAAAATTTTTTATAAAAATATGTTTTGCCTGTGCGTACGGGTATTTCAAAATTTTGAGAAAACTGGAAAATTCGCCTTTTCTATTTCTGGATAAGACATGCCCACAGACATTCGAGTTTTTAAACATGTTTTAACGAGAATAGAAATAATTCAATCTACACTTTATAAAGCTGGAGCATTTATTTTACTTATAGTGAAATTAAAATGTAATTTTCTGCATGTTGTGATATATATTCAGAAGCTTGTTTTCATCTATTACAAAAACGGGTTTTTAAAAATATCGATTTTGGTGTTTAAATTCATTTTTCAGGTTCAAAAGTATACATATTCAATTCAAACTAAGGGTTGTATAATAGATACACATATGGAAATACACGGAAATATTTTTTGAAATTTTTATAGAGCTTAATTTCATGCGTAGGACACAATTTGTTCAGCGATGTTATTGAAAAATATAGCAATTTGTGCAGAAGCTTTAAAAGGTCTTTTAGGGAATGTTCTATCGCTTTCAAACGAAGTGTTAAATGCAAATTTCAATGATTGGCATTTGATGTTAATATATTAAGGTACGATATGTGTGAAAATAAAGTTTGTTTATGCACCCATTCCCAAATGGCAGAGCTGCAAAGTTGTGCCCATACTTTCTGGGACACCCTATAGGTCCCATATGAACTGTGCAAAATTTCAGCGCAATCGGTGAAACTATAATTTAGCGCAAGCGGTTCAAAGTTTTCATAGGATTTACTATGGGAAAAGTTACATTTTCAGATAAAAATTCCCAGAGGTCGCCTCTTGTCTCCTTAATTCAAATCGATCAACGTTTCTTGTAGGAAAATCATTTATGAAACTTTTCTTCGAAGACCGCAAAACGATTGAATGCTTGTGGAAAAAGTTATTGATTTATTAACGATTAGTGATCCAACGAAAACGGCTGTTTGTTTTGATTTATCAGCAGCACTGCTGCTGCCATTGCTGCATGGGGTGGCGGGTGGCATCACCACCCCCAGAAACAGCAGCAGCCAAGGCAGCAGCTACAGTGCTGCTGATAAAACAAAACAAAAAGCCGTTCGTTGGATCACTAATCGGTAATAAATCAATAACTTTTTCCACAAGCATTCAATCGTTTTGCGGTCTTCGAAGGAAAGTTTCATAAATGATTTTCCTACAAGAAGCGTTGATCGATTTGAATTAAGGAGACAAGAGGCGACCTCTGGGAATTTTTATCTGAAAATGTAACTTTTCCCATAGTAAATCCTATGAAAACTTTGAACCGCTTGCGCTAAATTATAGTTTCACCGATTGCGCTGAAATTTTGCACAGTTCATATGGGACCTAAATGGAATCAAAAAAGTCGACTGGAGCGAGGATTTGATGTTTGTCCCATACTAATGCGCATCCGCTACTGAAAAACTGTAGCGGCGACTTCAACCAATGTATGCTGAAACCGGTGTGCACATTTTGTGGTGGGACAATTTGATTTGCCTATGCGTCGTATTTGGCGTAAGATCGTCAATAACTGTTAATACATTGAATTTCCACAGAAACTTTGTTTCTAGCAGTTTGAGTACATTTAACATGCAACATGTTTTCCAAAGGCAGCAAGGTTCAGCATCCTCAAAGTAAACAGTTATTTATTGGTTTCTTCTAAAAATGGCTTATTTTTGACACTCATTATCTCAGAATGGCGTAAGCCGATTTCAAATCTATTAGTCTTGTTCAAAAGGTATTATTCTCATCTTTCAAAGGTAAAAAAATGTTTTCGTGTAAAGCGAATAAATTAATTTTGAAAATATGGAATTTTTCATAAATAGGGGCCCAAGTACAAAAATATAAGAGATACGAGTTTGTCGTCTTCGTCAAAAATGAGTGACATTAAAAGTATAAAATTATCGCAGGAGTGTACATGGAAGGTTATCCAGGATCCCCATGGTAGTTATCATCTGCCGATTGTTGTTTCTATTTCCAATGGATCACATCAACCTCCATTTATCGACATTTCCAATGGATCACATCAACCTCCATTTATCGACATTTCCTACGACCTCACGAAACACATTGACTGGGGAAAGTACGCGGAAGCAATTATCGACGGTGAGCAATCGGTAGAAGTCCTTCCACCGCGGGAAGAGTATCAGTTTCTATCAGAACTGATCATCAGTAGCGCGCTTCAGGCACAACGTCGGCCAGTACCAGGTCCTTCGGTTCGCAGGAAACCCCCCAATCCGTGGTGGGATAGCGAGTGTACAGAAATCTATCGCGAGAAATCCGCTGCGTTCAAAGAGTTTCCGAAACGCGGTTCGGTCGAAAACTTTAAGCGGTACACTGCCCTTGAAGGCAAGTTTAAAAACTTAGTCAAGGCAACGAAAAGCGGTTACTGGCGTCGGTTCGTCGAGGATGTATCGCGCGCGACATCAGACTCTTTGGAACGTCGGGAGAAGAATGCGTAACGCGTCGTTGGTAAACGAGGATCGAGAAAGCTCTCCTCGGTGGATTCTCAAGTTCGCAAAAAAAAAAGTTTGTCCAGATTCCGTGCCCGTGGAACGAATAATTCGTGATGTTTCCGAGAACAGGGACGACATGGATAGACCATTTTCGATGGTTGAATTCTCACTTGCTCTTCTTTCATGTAATAATTCCGCTCCAGGAATGGATCGAATTAAATTCAACTGGTAACCTCCCCGACGTCGCTTGTTGAACTTGTTCAATCAGTTCCTGGATAACAACATCGTTCCAGATGATTGGAGGCAAGTGAGAGTAATAGCTGTTCAACAATCCGGGAAACCCGCGTCGGATCATAATTCGTACCGTCCAATCGCGATGTTGTCTTGCCTACGGAAGTTGTTGGAGAAGATGATTCTCTTTCGACTGGACAAATGGGTTGAATCGAATGGCATGTTGTCAGATACACAGTTTGGTTTCCGCAGAGGCAAAGGAACGAACGACTATCTTGCGTTGCTTGCTTCAGAAATTCAGCTTGCCTTTGCTCAAAAGCAGCAAATGGGCTCATTCTTCTTGGATATTAAGGGAGCTTTTGATTCAGTTTGTGTCGATGTTCTTTCCGACAAACTACATGGAAGTGGCCTTTCGCCAATTTTGAACAACTTTTTGTATAATTTGCTGTTTTAGAAGCTGATGAGTTTTGCTCATGGCGACTTGACAGTTTCACGAATTAGCTACATGGGTCTCCCCCAGGGTTCATGTCTAAGCCCCCTTCTTTACAACTTTTATGTTAGAGACATAGATAATTGTCTCATGGAAAATTGCACGTTAAGACAGCTTGCGGATGACTGTGTTGTTTCTATAACGGGATCAATAGCAGTCGATCTGCAAGGACCACTACAGGATACTTTGGACAATTTGTCTACTTGGGCTCTCGAACTGGGTATCGAATTCTCTCCGGAGAAAACTGAGATGGTTGTCTTTTCTAAAAAACACAAACCGGCAAAGTTTTCGCTCCATCTGATAGGTAAGACAATCACTCATAGTATGTCTTCTCAATATCTCGGCGTCTCGTTCGACTCCAAATGCACCTGGGGGGAGCACATTGTGTATCTGATACAGAAATGCCAAAAACGAATCAACTTTATGCGAACTAGTACCGGAACATGGTGGGGAGCACACCCGGAAGATCTGATCAGGCTGTACCAAACAACCATTCTATCGGTTTTAGAATACGGTAGCTTCTGTTTTCAATCCGCGGCGAAAACATACTTGCTGAAGCTTCAACGGGTTCAGTACCGTTGTCTTCGGATCGCGTTAGGTTGCATGAACTCGACTCACACCATGAGTTTAGAGGTAATTGCTAGGGTACAACCTCTGACAGACTGCTTTGCGGAGTTATCGTTCTGGTTCCTCATCCGATGCGAGGTTGTGAATCCATTGGTCATAGAAATTTTCGAAAAGCTGCTCGAACAGAACCCTCAAACTCGTTTTATGACTGTGTACCACTGGTACATGACGCTGGAGGTAGGCCCATCTCCGGTTAACACCAATCGTGACAACTTTTCAAACTTCAACAATTGCTTTGTGGATTTTGATCTGTCCATGAAGGATGAGATCACCGGAATATCAGAATCTTTTCATTCCGTGTGTATACAGATCTTTGCAAGTATGTTCAGGCATGTTAGCGGGGACAGACAGTTCTTCGCAGACGGTTAGAAAACCGATGATTCGACTGGTTTCGGAGTCTATAATGAATTTCATAGCGCCATCTACATGCTTCAAAAGCCATGATCGGTATACATTACTGAGCTAGCGGCTATATACTACACCTTAGAGTACATTCGCACTCTTCCACCTGAGCACTACTTCATTTTTACCGACAGTCCAAGCTCTCTGGAGGCTGTTCGGTCAATGAAACCGATGAAGCACTCAGCGTACTTCCTGAAAGGAATACGCCTAGTCTTGAGTGCTTTGTCCAAACGCTCATACATCATCACCATAGCTTGGGTCCCTTCACATTGCTCAATTCCAGGCAATGAGAAAGCGGACTCTCTGGCTAAGGTGGGCGCTAGTGAAGGCGATATTTACGAGCGTCAAATCGCCTTCGACGAATTATTTGCATTGGACCGTCAGGAGATCTTGATCAGCTGGCAACATAAATGGAGAGATGGAGACATGGGTAGATGGTTGCACTCCATCATTCCACAGGTGTCGAAGAAACCATGGTTCAAAGGGTTGGATTTAGGCCGCGATTTCATTCGTGTAATGTGTCGGCTGATGTCCAACCACTATTTGTTGAATGCACATACCTTCCGTATTGGGCTCTCAGAAAGCAATCTCTGTGTCTGTGGCGTGGCTTACCAGGATATCGAACATGTCGTGTGGGGATGCAATGAGTATCGTGAGGTCAGATCTGAGCTGCATGAAATTCTCCGGGTCCAAGGAAAACAACAGAAACCCGTTAGAGAAATGTTGGCAGGACTTGATTTGGAATACATGAACTTGATTTACCAGTTTTTGAAACGTGTTGATGTCAGAGTTTGATGTAGTACGTTCCTTGTTTTCGTTGTCCGCCTTTTGGTTTTGTTGTTCGCCCCTGTCAGTCGTCGCCCCCTTCCGTTTGTCCTCTTCTTGTCGTTGTCTACCGATAAAGTCCTTTCTTTTTGGTTCCGTTACAAATATGGACAATTTGTCCCATCAATGTTTTTAGTATAAGTTAGCAAATAATTTAGTTTTAAACCCATAAATCCGTCCTTCCCAATTTTATTTTATTCCTTTTTTCCAATCCTTAACCTTGAAACAGCCGCGAGTACTTCGGCTTCCCAAACTAACATAGTATTAAGGCAGTAATAAATTGTAAAATGTAAAATCATTGTAAAAATAAAAGATTTCGGCTCAGTTATGCCCATGTGGCGCCCGAGCCTTCCAAATAAACGAATAAGTAAAAAAAGTATAAAAAATCTTCAAAACAAAGTGTTCCAAAAGAATCAACTAATCAAAACATATTCAACATTGATAATTCGAATCTCGCCAGGGACCGACGACAAGGTGACGGGCTCTCATTCCTACTTATCAACACCCAAGTAACATTTTAAGTTTTGTTCGGCTCTACAAGAGATCTTCATGACAAATTTTATGAAACTTGCAATAAAACTGAATCATACATCAAAACCTCTTGATAACCTCTTTAAAAGCATCTTCCGGCTAAGTGGACCAATCTCGGAGAGGTTTTGCAAACCGCATTGAGAGTAGCAATAAACCCGTTTTAAAACCTCTCGATTGTTGTTGTTTTTTTTTTCAACAAAAACTATGACAGCTCAAAATGCAGAGAAGCTTCTTCGATGGCACGTTAAGTTCAGGAGGATACATCATTCGTAAGTAGAAAGCGATCATTTCAAAGTTATATTTTAGTAGTTATTGTGCTGGTAGGCTTATGCGCATTCGAATTTATCGTGAATATTGAGGTTGCAGAAGCATAAAATTAATGCGCTTCGGAAATAGTCATCTTGAAATGAAATAAATCAATTTGTGAATTTAGTAAAACTATCTCGAATCACAAGAAAACTCAGCAGAGAGAGTTTATTTATGTGAGCATGTTATGAAAATGGTGGCAAACTATCAATTCATTGCTAATTTAAGCAAAATTAACTGTTTTCCATTCACGTAAGCTAATTCTTCAATATGGCGACGACCATAATCAGCGAAAATAAAACGAAAGCAAGTTTACTTTTATGATGACCGCAATAAACCTAGCAGTGTCGTAGTTTCTGCTTATCCACCAACAGATGTCGTTACTAATCGAGCGGATCGCCATCTGTTGAGAGTTTTAACAGTTTTATTGTGGTAATAATGATTGCCAGAAGGTTTACATATCGAAAAGTTTTGTTTACTCTTGAATTCTGTCTTCAAGTATACCATAAAACATTGTATCAATGGTTTTCATAAAATCAGCCATAAAACTGTGAGTTTTAATTATTGCTGTAATAAAACCTTAATAAAAATCAATCAAAACTTATCAGAAATGGAATTGTTACTTGGGCATCGTTCTGGAAGGTTGAATGCAACGAGCCGGGCTCAACAGGTGGGCTACGATTTTTACAATATTCGGTCAATTTGTGAACATGCGGACGACAAGGACATTAACGCCAGAATATTTGTAATGGTGCAAACATGGGACTGGTGGTGAGTGCGTCAAAAATAAAGTACATGCTGGTAGGCGGAACCGAATTAGTGATGAACCCTCTTACGGAGGAAAATCACTTTAATAAAGAATAAAAAAAAACCCGACCGGATCCGTCTAGATAGCAATGTCAAGACAGACGGGGATACCCTTGAGGTGGGTGACAATTTCGTCTATCTTGGAGCCTTACTGTTGGCTGACAACAGTGGAAGTCATGCTTACTACGGGCTCCAGAAAAAACTGCGGTCTAAAAAAATCACCCACGCACCAAATGCGTCATGTACAAAACGATAATAAGATACCGGTAGTCCGCTACGAACACGATACATGGACCATGCTCGAGGAGGGCCTTCAAACACAGTTTTTCGTCGGTGTGTAGCGGAGAAGGATGACCCGCGAGCTTGCTGCTGCACTTTACGGTGAACCCAGCATCCAGAATGTGACTAAAGCCAGAAGGATACCGTGGACAGGGCATGTTGCATTAATACCGAACAACAACCCTGCAAAGTTGGTGTTCGCTATTGATCCGGTTTGTACAAGAATGCATGTAGCGCGGAAAGCACGATTCACGGATCAGACGAGACTAAGATGACTGCTACGATGCCCGTGAAAGACACATCTGGATAGCTATTGACCAGTTGAAATTATTGTTGAGCACTTTGGAAACATTCTCTAAGTGTCAGCCAGGCCACCAACACCTCAGCATGACCCGCCAAGGGTTCAACGTATTACCCGTATCCACACCGAAGCTCCATCATTGCAGGAGATAGAAACAGCCATCCGTAGCATGAAACCGAACAGGGCCCCGGGGGTCTATCGCATATCAGCCGAGATGCTCAAAGCTACCCCCTTAGTGTCTGCACAACTGCTGCATTAGGTATTCTGCAACATATGGGAAACCCCGACACTTCCGGTTGACTGGATGCAAAACGAATTAGTAAAGGTGCTCAAAATGGGTGACCTGACTGTACCCGACCAGAAGCTTCTAACAAGATTATAACACAATTATTACAACCGTTGTTAGAAATAATACAATTTGATATAATTTTGTTGTAAGGATTCATATATGTGAATAACCATAGCAAAATTGTAACAAAATTTGTATTATTTTTAAAACAAAACTATAACAAAACTTGTATTATTTATTCAAACAGATATATAACGGCATTTGTTACACTATGCATATTAAAATAATTGCCTTAAACAAAATTTCGTAACACATTTATTGTAATATTTGCTACATTTTTTGTAACAAAATAATTTCATAATTTGTTGTTTTTTTTTTGTATTGACGCGAAATAGCTTGATCATTTTTGTAATATTGACCACTCGAGCCAAAAGCCATAAAACAAAACTTATAGCATTCATTTAGAACGCAATGCCAAAATCGTCAAGTTGAAACACCCCTCCTCTTCCATTACGCTTTTTTGTATGAAAGTCCTAGAATTTTTGTATGGAGTAGCGCTCGGTTGTCCTTTCCCCTCTCCCTTGAGAGACGCGTAATGTGGGGACGGCGTTATATTTGTTAAAAAAAATGCAAGAGAACAACTTGTTATCATTTGGTTATAATCTGCCAAATTCTTCCCAAACCAGCAGTGATTTGAAGCGACTATCGTTATGCGATATCTGCAAGTGTAGGGTAGGTAATCAAACTTTGAACCATATTGCGGCTTTCTGAAGCAGTGCAAATTTTAAGTGATTGTTTCTCCCACATGGAAATAATTTACTACGGCAAAATCGTATGTACATGAAAGCCACGGGTATAAGCTTTCTGTTAAATGGTAAAAAGTTTGTATTTGCACCGAATTTCATTGAAATATTCGATTTTTCATCAACAATGATTTTAATCTTAATTTGAACCATCGTAATCATAATTTGAACCAATTTTAATCTTAATTTGAACTACTGGCGGCAGCAGCTCGAGCAACTCACAAAACAGCCAATTCTATGCTAAACAATTAAAAATCACATGAATCTGCTAATTCGCATACCTATATTTCATTAGGCAGTGGAATCTCACCTCAGAATGTTCGAAATTCTTTAGGAATTTGGAAACTAAATTTGGAATTTTTCATCCCCCAAGAGTAAACAAAGCAACCACTAGCGCAATCTACAGGCCAACACTAGAAACTCACCCCCGTTTACTAGTTCAAATTTAGATTACAAATGGTTCAACTTAAGATAACATTCTCCAAGTAAGAATCACTTAAATTTAATAATTTTATGACAAATAATGCGGAATATTATTCGGTTGGTCGATTCTACGATAAATAAGCTTTCATTTGACGTATTCACTTATTGCGTGTGATGCAATGCATGAGCTGTACGGGTGCACCGAAAATGGGCTTTCTCTGGGGGGAAATAGGTGAAATCACAGTGATTTTTCAATTGCCTGTTTTCCATGACAAAAACGCTTTTTTCAATGCTTTTAAAGTCCATGTTATCAGGTTATGTTACGGAAAGCTGTTTAACATCTTTTTCGGGACAATATTTGCCTAAAAAGTACGTTGTTCTAATGAATTTCGAAATGGTTCAAATTAAGATTACAATTTGACTAGTTCAAAGTTTGATTTCTTACCCTAATAAAAAAAACTGTTGGGAGATCATCATGGCTTGTCGGATGTAAACATTAGTATCAATACAAACTGTAATCTGGAATATATCTGGAAATCAAATAGGGTGACAATGGGTATTATCGGCAGGTTTGTTCTCTTCGTCATGGGGGGTTTTTGTCAGCCAAATTGCCTGAAACTTGGCCATATCATGCAGCTTAGTTGGGAAGGATTTGAGACCAACTCTGAGTTCAAAAGGTTTCAGAAAACCCCCAAAGACGAAGAGAACAAAACGGCCGAGAATAGGTAATTTCCCCTACTTCACAGCTATCTTTTCTCTATTTTTTTTTTTTTTGGTTCTTCTATAGCACTCTAATCCAAAACCGGTATAGTTGATGTGCCAATCGAATAAGAATTCTCACCAACAAAACACCTGCTTTTATAGACTACGTTTTGGTACTGTGCTGTATTTGTAGCGTTTTAAAGAACATTCTTTCTGTTGGAAGCTGTGGCGAAGAACCTGTTTACGCAACAGCACAGTATTTTCTAAATGATGTTGGATTAGTTCTATGGCACAATTGTAATGTCTTGTGAAACAAAACAAGTAAGCATCGACAAATGCCCCCTTCGTCAGATCATTAGCTTTTCTTTTTTCTCTGTTAACCTTTGTTTTGTATTCTTACGCGATAGACAGTCGGGTAAACAACGTGATTTTTCAGGTTTGGAACTTTTTATCAGACCGTTTTAAAATTTTTGTAAGATGTCAAAGATACAGTAGACGTTCGATTGCTGCAACATGTTTACGTTTCACTTAGCGAACAAAAATCCGATAACTGGAATGCCTGACAGTATCAATAAACCATCAATTGACGTTAAATGAACGTGAACTTCATCCGTCTGTTCATTGGGGAAACATGGCGCACCATTTTGACATTTGGTGGTGCGATAACTGTAAATTTTGCACTTACCGGACTTGCAGTTAAAAAGCATTGCAGTTAAACCGCTTACACTGACCGAACGTCTACTGTAATAACCTTTTTGAAAGTAACCGTTTCCGAGATATTCGAAATTTAACTTCATGAGTCTCTCAATATGTAAGAAAATGCGTTATTTTCATAAGTTATTCGATGCTTCATCAATAACGTTATGTTATGTTAAACGCATTTGTATATCCCAAAAACAATCACCCACTTGATTGGACGAACGGTTTGAAAGTTATTGGAAGATTGTGAACTTCATTTTGAAAAAACAAATGAAGTTTCTAACTTGAAATGATGATAATGGGCTGTTTTTATCGATAAACTCTAAGTAAGAACAAAGAAATATAACTTTGGAAAAAGTAAATTCTCAGTTTGATTATTGTTTTAAACAAGCGATATCTGCGTGAGCATCCGTATCAACCAGATTGGGATTTCCTTTATAGTGCTTTATATGACGATAGCGCCATCGATTCAATGCATATCGATATCGATCGATATCGAAAATCTCTCAATTTGGTCGATAAAATCCTCAAGACGAAGATAACAAACCTGTCGATAGAACCCAAAGTCTTCCTAAACGACGGATATTGCATGTGCTGCAATTTGCGACCGGACGAACAACGTTTCCGTTACATGGAACTACGTTCTGGATGCCTTCCAATACTTTTGAGTTGAATTTTACACAAATGACGTATGTTTACACGCGAAAACATTAGATCGATTACAATAAATACCAAAAAAGTGCTGCTGTTTTATTTTCTGCAAAAGGTATACCAAGTAGTAAATGTTATTGAATATGGAGAAAGCAAAAGTGGAACTAAATAATTATAACATGGAATTTGTTTATTCTACTATTTTGCTTTGACCTTAGGGAGCATCTATTAAGTACGTCACGGTAAAATTGGAAATTTTCAACCCTCCCTGCCTCCTCCAAACGTGACGATAAGCCTAATGGATGACCCCTTATGTGATAGATTCTATTCCATTGCTTAAATTGAAAAAAAATTGGAATATAACTAAATTATATCTACAGCTGTTATCATATCTGCATATGATATAATTGTGATAGATTAAAACAAAATCACTAACGACAAATCAAGTCTATTATACGTCAACGAGTTCAATGTGATGTCATACTACCCCGCTCGTGTGCGTCTGACAAACAAGGATTTGAATGAGGAAACTGGCAATACGTAGAACCAGTAAAGCTTCTATCACCGCCCTCTTTAAGTGTTGTGATGGCATCATTGGCAGAGGCGTCAGATTGCTACCGATGGTAGGTGTCTTGGTTCAAATCCCGTTCAGATCCGAAAGTTTTATAACGTACTGGAAACTTTTTTTTATGTCACCTACTCTTTCTAAAAAAAGAATAACACACTTAAAAATATTTACCCAAAAAATGAGTATAAAAAATTAGTTTGTACCCTAAAAGGTTGCCAAGGAATTATAACACAATTTGTTATACTTTTGTTAAATTCTATCATATTTTATGGAACAAGTTTTATAATATTTTTGTTATGATCATAACAAAAGTTATTACATTTTTGTTCTTTTTTTGTGGGAACCTTGCTAGAATTTTTGTTATTTTAACTACTAACGGTACATGTTTTATAACAGCCCTTGTTATAACAATTTATTGTAACAAAATAACACAACTTGTTATAATTTTGTAATGTCCATCTAGTCGGGTATGCGATAATTGACGGGGTATCATGTTGCTATGCATCGTTCACAATGTTCTCTGCAAAGTGATCCTTAACCGAATACAGAAGAAGATTGACGCAACTCTCCAGCGGCAGTAAGCAGGATTCCGTTCCGGACAATCCTGTGTGGACCATATTGTCACGCTCCCTATCATCTTGTAGCAAATCAATGAGTTTCAAGAATCTCTATACTTGGTGTTCACTGATTACGAAAAAGCTTTCGACCGTCTCAATCATTAAAACAAGTCGGGAGCCCTCAGACGCAAGAGTGTCCCTGAGAAAATCATCGGCCTCATTGAAGCACAGTACAAGGCATTTCCATGCAGAGTACTGCACAACGGTATGGTGTCTAGTCCGATATCATCTGGGTCGTTGCTGGAGTGAGGCAAGAATGTATCCTATCTCCGCTACTGTTCTTCATCGTAATCGACAAGATCCTGGTAGGTACGATTGGTCGTGAATCAAATCGTGGGATGCTGTGGCAGCATATGACCATGGAGCACCTTAATGACTTCGAACTGGCTGATGACGTTGCTCTCCTAGCACAACGGCGCTCTGATGTGCAGAGCAAGCTCCATGATCTTGCCGATCGCTCCTCGGCGGCAGGTCTCACCATCAACGTTAACAAGGCCAAATGGTAGGATGTGAACACGGTCAAACCTTTCAGCTTCACAGTGACTGGGCAAGCAGTGGAGAATGTTAAAAGCTTCCATTATCTTGGTAGCCAAATGGCGGCCGATTATGGCAGCAAGATCGACATAGGTGCACGGATCAAGAAGGCGAGGGCTGCCTTTGCGAGCTTAAGAAATGTATGGAAAAAACAATCAGATTAGTCGACGCACAAAAATCCGAATTTTCTACTCGAACGTGAAATCTGTGCTGCTGTACACTAGTGAATCGTGGTGTGTATCAGCGGACAACACTCAACGGCTGCAGATCTTCATCAATAGATGCCTGCGGTATATAATTCGTGCATGGCGTCCTCACAATTGGATCTCCAATGTCGATGCTCCATCGTCGATGTCATCAAAAACCGAGAGCATCAGAAATTCGGGTGCAAAAGTGGAGGTGGGTCGGCCACACTCTACGCAGGGGCAGGAACGAAATCTACAGATAAGCGTTTGATTGGAACCCAGCAGGACATCACAGCAGAGGCAAACCCAGAAGCTCATGGTGGCGCAGAAATTTGACCTGGCCACAGGTCAAGATGATGGCTGTCAATCGCCCAGGATGGAGATCTTTCAATTCAGCACACTGCACCACCATGGGTGCTCAGGACTGAAAGTAAGTAGTCCTCCAACGAACTATCAGGAAGTTCTTCCTCTTCCCATAACTTCAATATAACACGGTGTAAGAGTTGACATACAACTGCTCACTACCGTGATTGAGAAGCTCTGTCGGGAGTTCGTCCTTCCTAGTAGCCGTGTTTTTCTTCAGCCCTCTAAAGGCTTTCTTGATCTAGTCTAGCTTAGGAGGTTCCACAGTCGTCGTTCACTCCTGAAAGAACCGAAAAACTCCAACTTTTACTCGCGTCAAATCAAAACTACTTTTTTCAATGAGTGATTCAAAAAAGTGTTTCTTATTGAGTGCTGGAATTTTCTAGTAAGCCAAACGCCTTTTGGGGTGAGACAAAATTAATATGGGCATTATTTACTTTGAGATAGAAATACAATATCGTGGGACTCCATCGATTTTTTTTACAGATGCAACGATAGAAAATGGAGGCGCGTGGTATTTAGGTTGATGCCTAAGTTCCCTAGTTTAAACCAAAAGGAGTTAAATGGGTGGGCGGGCAGTTCTTTCATCAAATCAAAAACCGTCGGAAGCTTCATTTTCATACACTTTTTCCGTTTGGGTGTATTCAAGTTTATCCTTATTGTTTAAGACTACTATAAAACAATTGTTTTGTTTGTGTGTGTGTGTGTTATTAGATAAAATATTCACATTCTGCGTCAGTACTAAAATGCTAAAAATCAGTATGCAAACAACACCCGGAGCTCTATGACTATTCAGCATCACTGGTTGCTGCTATACTGCTGCCGCTGTTGCTGCTGCTGGCTGCCGTTAGTCCTCCGACCCCTCTGTGGGGGGCTATCACGTAGCGTTTGCATTGTAATCTGTTGCTTGGTGAGTTTGAATGGCCGTCCCCGGTGATCCTGTGGCCGGCGCCGTCTGTGAAGCTTCCGTTCAATCGGACTAGTGGAAGCGAATAGTTTGGTGTTGCGACTGCTGTTGTTGTTGTTGTTGTAGTTGAAATAGGGTAATGAGGTTGCGCCCACGGATGCCGGCAGGCGACTTTCGGCGGGTACATCGATGACGCGGGGGGAAGTGATCTTATTAATAGTGAATGACAATGAAGACGGCGACGATGGTGACGCGGCGGGACGTCCCGAGGGACGACGAAATGGCAACGATTTCGGAATCATCATTATGTTGTAGTTGTACGAAGGATTGTGCGGGACTGTCACTTCGGTACGAGTCCTTTCCCCTGTGTATCAGTGGTGTTCACTGCTGGGCGCATCGTCAATGTTGCTGTCCCAGTTGAACTCGGTAACGCCATTTTTTATGCCTAGGTTACCTAAATGCGCGAATCTTACATTAAAATCATTATCTTTGGCTTTAAGTCTTTCGAATCTGGAAAGAAGAAGAGAGAAGGGAAACAATCAGTTGGAAGATAATTGGAAGGTATTTTATTGATATTTTTGAAATTCTATACATAAATATTTCTGTTGACTAAGCATTACACATTTAGTTCACCACTATACTGAACACTTAGCTTTCATAAGGGTCTGTCCATAAACTACGTAGAATCTTAGGGGGGACGGGGGCGTCTGATCAAAGTCTACGCACCGTACACGTTTCGAAAATTTTGTATGAACAAAAGTCTACAGACGGGGAGGGGGAGGGGTCTGAGATGACTCAAAATCAGTCTACGTAGTTTATGGACAGCGCCTAAATGCAAAACCGTAAATAAAAATACGCGATTCCATCAAACCAAGTCGACGTCTTCGGCTTACGATTTCTTCGAACTATGCTGAATAAGTTATGTGAAGACACCGAGTTGATTTGATGCAACCGCGCACTTTTATTCACGGTTTTGCACCTGTAAAAACTAGTGCGTTAATCAAGTGGTGAACTTAATGCGGTATATGTACATCGTTTTAATAAAGGTGTTCCTTATCATAGGAATTGTATAATAATTATTTATGTGACAAGCCTTGTTGGATAAATATACGACTCGTTTTCAAAAAAGATCATTATGTAACTTACTGCATCTTTTATTTCAAAAGGTTTCAGAGCATTCCACCTAAAGCAAACATTTTATTGCTGGTTGGTTTTGTTTGAGCTTTGATAGAGATTTACTGCAGCAATTAGAAGGTTCAATAGCATTCTAAACAAAACTCTAAAACCGGTTATCCTATTTATATTCGTGTTGACCACAATACACTGCAGTTTAAAGACAGAGCCGATTTCCTTTCAAAATAATGATGTTCAGGGATCAATTTCTGTTTATCGCGATTTAATTGTGATGGAATTTTGGCTGCAACTTTAATATAACTAGAATGTTGGCTTGTATTATAAATTATCATCAAAGATTCAAAATATAATGAAGACCTAGAAAAAAATGCTATTTCTATACAAAAAGTGTCTTTGTACTTGTTTGAATCTGAAAAGTTATGTAAACATGTGCATAGATGATGATTGATGACTTATTATACTAGCCAAAATCCTAGTTATTTAAAGGTTGCAGCAAAAATTCCATCACTGTCGATTCCGGGATTCCTCCAAGATTTTCCAAGGGACTTCAGGAGCTATTCGTAAAAGAACTCCTGAGGATAGGGGAAGGTGGGTAATATGCACCCCCTAAGCAAACGTGGCCCTATAGCTAAGATTAAGATGAATTTATGGGTGTTTTGCGTTTTGAAAGTTAGTTTACTTATTTGACTAAGAGACGCCAACTTTTAGTCCGCGTGATATCAATTTTACCGAATCAAATTAGGGGAACGTGGGGTAAGATGCCATTTTTCAAACTTTCGTCGTTTTTAATGATAAATAGCCTCATTTACTAGGCTTTCAAAGTGGTAATAGCAACTAAACAATATTTGCTCGATACTTCAGCAAAAATATTCGCTAAACTACTGCATTTTCATAGATTTTTTGCGATTTCAAAAACTGGTTCGTAAAACGGAAATGGTGCAGAAAGGCCATCTGCCATGGGATAAGATTCCACTTCATGAAAACGTTAAAAAATTACGTCCATCATTTTTCGGGCATTTCTGACTCCCTTTGCTCCACTGTTCCGCTTTTTTCGTATGCTTAATACATGGAGTGTCACTCTTCTCCCCGCTAATCGATGGTCATCATATTTGGTATGACCCCAAACATGAAAAGCGTAGACATCAACAACCATGCGCCTCCATGTGTGTCTAAATCTGCTTGAAAACACTTGGCTGGTAATAAAATCACCAGAAAACCTTAATTGCAAGCACGAAAAACCGGAAATTGCCTGTTTTCATTGGGAAATCGATAGATTTTCCATGGGTTTGGCGGCCTAGCTTCTAGAAGAATGTTTTATGTAAACGTATCTTGACACCCTTCACATATAGTAATGGTCAAATCACAATGAGGAATGATTTTATGAGTTGGGCCATTTTACCCCATCTTAGCATTTTGGGCTTTGTTCCCCCAGCAATTTAAAAAAGTGTTACGTTTTAGGTGCTGAAAAACTGTTGGGGGCAAAACGCACCTTGAGGTGGGACAATACGACCTCTGGCGCTTTCCGCTTTCAATTCTAATGAAATACCAGGCGGCTCCATCTTACTATTTACGGCAGCAAATGGAAGGGGCTGTCCATAAACCACGTGGTCATTTTTTTGGGACTTTTCAAACCCCCCCCCCCCCCGCGTGGTCATTAGTCCATACAAATTTTTTTTTTCGTCCATACAAAATGGTCATAGGCCAAAACCTCCCACCCCCCCCCCCCCCCCCCCCCTCATGACCACGTGGTTTATGAACAGCCCCGAAGGAGTATGAGGCGGATGGTAGTTAATAGGTGAATTCCATATAATCAGCGCGCAATTGCTTAAATTGTGTGCGCTTCAAATTAGACAATCTTTCCACATGTGGAAAACCATCGTTTTCCACGCTTTTCATTTGAATATTCTTTACATTCTTGGGCTTGTCCGGCTCAGTTTTACGTCTACCCGAATAGAAAATTGTAACAAAAATATAACATAATCCTAACAAATCATGAAATTTATAACTCATTGAGATATAACCATGTTCCACATCCCTGGTGTTTTCAAAATACCATAACTGAATTATATCACATTATGTTATAAATGTTGTTTGATAACTCATTATATTATAATTTAGTTTTGAATCATCGACATTTGAAAAATATTGTTACAAAATTATATCACATTTTGATAGAAACTAGTAAACCTGAGGCTTGTCCGTGTAGCTGCCGGCTTAGAATAGGCTTAGTTCCGGGGGTAAAAGTCCACCAAACAGGTAACCCCAATCCAAGGTGTCAGGCGACCCGTGCTGAGGGATGAATGGTTGAGGGGGTTTAAAACATGCTCGATCTTTAACGGAGCCCGTAGCGTGGGTAGATCGCCTTTTTGGGTTGCGTTGCGGTGTTAGATCTACCAAACCGAAATCTAGTGTCGTCCTATTTTTCAATTTTGGAATATGTGTTCTGATAATTATAGGCATTATAGTATTTAGTCCTTGCTACTGGTGTTGTGATGACTTCCAGTCTTTGAATAAAACTAAGTTTACCAACTTTACTTTGCATATAGTTAAAAACCTCACCATCTGAGGCTAAACTCAATGCAAAGGAAATCAAATTGGGTTAGGGATCCATGTATGTACTAACTCTTCGAAGACTGGAAAGTGCTAGTACGCAAGGAACATACTAGAATCCTTATTACTGAACACATGTCCCATTATTGGAATGATATTGCTGCTAATGTTAAAACCCGGGTCCTAAACCTGGGGAGAATTTAGCAGTAACACAAGGGTGATGCTAGGTTTCCGATGCATGGCCAATATCAGTACTCTTGTTTTGTTTTCTAAGAAAACAAAACAAAAACTGTATCAAAATCGATACTTTATTGCCCCTCAATGGCAATTGAGTAATGCGACATGCACTACACTAAGGATACGGGTAATGTCACAATAGATCTAAAAACTGGTCGCAGTGACAAACCCGAACAGGAATAAACCTGAGGCTAAAATTCATATCACATTTTGTTATAATTTTGATATGATTATAACAAAATAGGTTATAATCTTGATTAGACCAGCACACTCAAAACAGATACGCGTGCTCGGCAAAAGCGCGCACAGCCGTCTGCTCAGCAAAATCTTTAACTGGTATCTCAGCAAAAAGTGACGTTTGTTAGCTGATTCTCAGCAAAACGATTGCCGACTATCAGCAATGCACTGTCAAAATTGCTGAGAGCCCGGCAAAATGATTGTTTGCTGATTGCTCGGCTGTGCGAATCTCGGCAGAAGTTTGAAAAAATGCTGATATCCCGGCAATCTGAGTTAAGTGTGAGTGTTCTTCTTGTTACAATTTTAGTTATTTTAACATCATCCTGCATCTAGTTTATAACATAATAAGTTATAGAAAAATATTATAACATCATAACACAGTATGATACAAACTTGATATAATTTTCCAGTTGGGTAGTTTGCTTGTATCGAACAGAACTTCACTTATACAATGAAATAGCGTGAGGGCGTTTTGCCCCGGGGGTGCGTACTACCTTAGGTTACCCTACCCTCAAAGGAGCTTCTGGAGGAATCCATGAAAGACTCCTTCAGGAATCTCAGAAAGAACTCCTTGAAAAGTCACAGAAAAAACTTTTAAAGCATTACCAGAAGGAACTGCTGGAAGAATTCTCAAAAAAGGAAATCCTAAGGAACTGCTTGACGGAGCCAACAAAAAACTTCTTCTGGATTCCCATGTTTAATTCCTAGAGGAATACCAGAAGAAACTGCTGGAATAATTTCAGTAGGAACTCTTGGGGGTCCCTCGAAGAAAGCTCTGCAGAAATCTTAGAAAGAACTCTTAGATCAATCTTCGAAGGTACTCCTGGAGAAATTCCAGACCGAGCTCCTGAATGAATCTCAGACAAAACTCTAGGAGAACTATGAGAAATAACTTCCGTAGGAAAATCAGAAGGTAATTTTGGAGGTATGTAAGAGGAAATTCTGAAGGAATGTCTAAAGCAATTATTCAAGGAATACCAGCGAATTCGCTGGTTTACTAACTAAAGTTCATCCAGTAGCCCATTACTGTATAAACAAATATGAAAAAATAAAATGAACGGCATTTTTATTAAACTGATGGAGACGCATGGTCATTCCATAGGTATATTAGCACAAAACATGAAATTTGCAAGAAATGCAGCTCAAAAGCGACTTGGAGATATATTATGTAAAATTAGTTAAACTTTCGTTACAAATATAAAAAAGTATAGTCGTTGTGGTCATTGTAAAAATCATTAAAAAATCGACATGTTGACCATTTTTGCATATTAAAGTTAATTATTTCTTTTCGCGATATTTTTTTCTAAATCTAGTTAGTCAAAAGTTATGACAGTTCGAAAGTATAAAAAATGAGAAGGGAACATGGTTTCAGGGGGCCCACACTGAGGCAAGACAAATACACGGAAAAGGCCTCTAGCTCGTCGAGATGTCGAGATCCACACTAGGTGTCTTCAGAGAAAATATTTCCATGAACAAGGTCGATATTCTGAACGGTAGCATATTTTTCTTGTGTTATTCGCATAAAAGTCCAATAAATTATTTTGGCCAAATTGCATTATAGGTAGCACCCATTTATTACGCAACGCTAAAATCGTTTACTGTTTTGTGTGAATTAGTATAACATTTGTGCAGATATATTACTACGTTGTAAGATGCCAAGTAAGCCATGAGAAGTATAGATGCAATTTAGTCACAGGTTTAATTATTTTTAAGCTTTAAATGTATTGTAAAACACAAAGATGTCCGAAAAGCCAATAAAAGTGAGTTTTTAGATCATTGAGCACACAAAAAAATATTTCTATTAAAATAGACTATATAAGATAATGATAAAACCAAGGCTAAATAACATTTAGGACATTTTTGCGTTTTCCATTTGTTTGAAGCTTAAAAATAACTAAACCTATGACAACATTATACATACGTATACATACAAACTCACATTATCGAGAATCTGTTATGCACACATAATGTGATTTGAATTATGATAACACGAGAAAAATAGATGACTGTGGTTTTGGTGTGGATCCGCTGCGAAAGTGGAAAAGCTTCAAGGACAGACTTGTTAGAATCCCAAAATGGCCGCCACAATGGCCGACTTTGGTACCTACTCACGATTTTTAAAGCACAAATCTCTTCGTAAGCAAAACCAGCGCACCTGAGCTTCTCATTTGAAGCTTATTACAAGTGAGCAAGAACAGAATAATAAAATGCACTGTTGTTTGAAGCTTGCTTCTTGAGATTTGTGCGTCAGAAGTTTTGATGTACTGTTTAGGAGGGATTTTAAGACGTTTGTCCTTAACCTTCCGTAACTTGCGCGGTTGGCCGTCACCGTCAGCACCACGCTTATGCTGATTACAAAAAGCGAGATTTTTTCAACGTGTTGTACAAAATACAACAGCGTGATCGTTCGAGGGTTAAGTAGTTTTTGATTATAAAATGGTTTTTGGTGTTTTGTGAATCAATTCAGTAGGATTTTCACCTCACCCTGCAGGGTTCTGGTAGGCAAAAAATGCAGAACTTCACGTTAAGGTTGGGATTTTTTGGCCAAACTTCCCCGCACTTGGACATCATATATGTATACGACATGTATATCGATCAATTTCACCCCAAAATAGCATTTTCATTTTTTTATTTCGGGAGTTATTTAACTTAAAGTTGTGAGTTATTTAAATTTAACTTAAATTCTGTCACATGGTTTCATGAAGATCCACTGGGCACTGATTTTACAGAAATTCTTTTGAAAATATATTAATTTCCACTTATGTTATCCGCAAAGTTGTTTTAAAGCCAAATGCGGTTTTCTTCCAAAAAATGTGAACACCTTATTTTTCGAACAATTAAAAAAAAACTATCATAGCTTTGCTACTACAACGTTGATGTTCAGTTACCAATTAATATATGAAGAAACATATTCAATTTTTGAATGTGGGCAACTACAATGAATATTTTTGTGCGTTTCATGGCTGAAATGGAGTTTCGATTCGAACATTCAGAGGGATTTCCGTAAATTATTACTCACTGCGAATCACTGCGCATATGTTAATCATTGTTCAAGTATGCAGTACTTACTCTTTACTCTTTAAGAATCCGGTACTACGAAAAATGTACTCATATTTGGTAGTGCAAGTTACCTATATATTTGAAACTATAACTTACAGAAAGATGAAGAACAATACAATAACTGGAAAGTTTTTTGTTTTATTTTTCGTACAACTTGGGCTACTTGTCAAAGTTTAAGGCTGGAAATCAGCTTTCTACAAAATAAAAGAAAAAGGATCGACGTATCAGGTATCCGAAAAATCGAAATGATATGATATCTAACACAGATCCCCGATAAATATTCCTCTGTGTATTTTTTTTTTCTAAAAGTTCTTTAAATATCCTCAAATCATTTCAATCCAACAAACCGTATTGTTTACGCATTTTTCTTCGAAAGTTAAGTGAGGAAAAATTATTAAGTCTTAATGCAAACGTAAATGATTCACGAAATCCAGTGCATTAACAAAATCTCATTCAAATTGAAAAATATCTAATCGAAAATGATACATTTTTCGTGTTTTGGGATGGAAATGCTCTATTACTTCTTGTGACAAACTTTATAATTACCATAGTTAATTTTAATGATCTAATCTACGTACCTATGTGATAGCACTTCAGTAAGTTAAGAATCAATCGAAAATATAGCTAGTAATCCAACCTTTTTTGAGAAAATTACTCTTAAGCCAAATTATTGGGACTTGCCGCTCTGTGTGATAGCATTGTTCATGTGTGGGAACCACTTTAACGACAAACTATTATTGGTCCAGCCCATTTGTTCCGTATCATGTTACAAGATTAATGCGAGCTAGACTCATCTGCCCAGCGTCCGTGCGCGCGGGTCCAAACTGCCAGAAATCGATCTTTGGCGCACCGACGACGACGAGGACAAGCCCACAACCAGTAGGCAAAGTTGTATAACATCTTGTTACAAATCGCTTGCGTGCCGGGTCAACATTAGGCTAGTTTTTTGTTTTACTTCATTTTCGCTCCTCCTCCTCGTCCGCCCTCGGTACAATTTCAATTAATGGCATTTTTCCCATCAGATAACGGGAAGAGTGCAGAAAGCATGGAATACAAACTGCCACGATAGATCCCATATGGTGCCCAGTTTTAAGTTGCACCCTAGGAAAAAAAATATTTTAAAATTCTACAAATAAGGATCACGATCATGAAACTCTCAGATATTGTTTATTATAAACGACTTTATTATTGAAGCTGAACAAATCATATCATTGTTCTAAATATGAACAGCATCATTAAAATATATGATAATCAAATATAAAGTATCTTCCAAATAGACGATAATATTGTAATAGACAATAGACAATTTATTCAAAAACTTTGTCTTGTTAAAACAATTCAAATTAAAAGGAAGAAAATCAAAATATTAAACAAAATAATTATTTTAAACAGATGAGTATTCTTTAAAAAAAACTTTCTCTGCGTGCATGGCAGCATGCAGTGCAGCCACCGCTCAGCGTAGCGTCTAGTCTAGTCAATCTAATGTGGGAAAATCGTCTTGTCTGCGGGAATGGGAATGAAACGTGGTGGCCCTCACCGAAAGGACGTCCAAACTAGATAAATTGCCTTACCTTTGGAACATTAATTTCTTCGCGAATGCATACAGCTCGATGTCGAGTGCATTTAGCTTATCAATTTTGGCCCGCTGCTCGGCCGTCAGACTGTTCATGGTGCTCGTCGAGACGGTGTTGTTGTGCTGCTCGAACGGTATCGCGAACCGTAGATTGAACGTTTCCTCGAAGATGTACTGGGAGATTTTTTGGTGCTCGGTTAGACCGAAGTAGGACATGGCAGCTAGGTTGCGCTTGGCACTGGCCAGCATGATGCGGTCGCGCTCTGCCGATGGCATGTAGGTTTTATTGTAGCACCCGACCAGGGCCAGATCGGCCAGCATGCGGGTTTGCCGGTTGGCTGCCAGATTGCTCTCGCAGCCGGCGAATTCATCCAGCGGCACTCCGTTCCAGTTTTCACCTGTTGGAGAGAAAGAAGAATATGGCGTTGAGAAGTGATAAGACAGAAAATTCATAACAAAACTAAGAACTTTTCAACATGAAAAAAAAACAAGAACTTAAATCGATTTGAGGTGTGAATCGTAGATATATCCGACTCATTTTTTGCACGGGTTGTCTTTTTGCTATAACTCAGTCAATTTTGAACCATTTCACATGAAAATGTGTTCACAGGAAAACACAGTTAGAAGTATCTGTGTACAAAAAATCAAGTCAATAGGTTCAAAATTTAGCAAAAGAATCGGGTGTATGTTATTTTTCTTTACCCATACTGCCGTGAATCTATCCAATCTGTATTTTGAGCAAAATGCAGTTAGGGGGCATTAATTTATTACGTCACGCTAAAAATGGGAATTTTCAACCCCCCTCCCACCTTCGTACGGGTTTTTCTTATACTTAACACATTGCTTGTCACACTTTTCAGAGCCCACCCCCTCCCCCCTCTAAGCGTGACGTACTTAATGGATGCCCCCTTAATGACAGTTTTCGATAGTTTGGTGACTTTTCGGGCCCGTAGGAAGTTGATCATCAATATTAACTTTTTTCCCGATCAGTCTAGATAGCTGTGTAGTGTCGGTAGCGATCGTCTCAATTGGCTAAGAATAACACTACGGACCGCCTGTTCCGGTGGTAAGAATCCACCAACAGGTGACCCCTAATTCATGGTGTGATGCGGCTTTATGCTTACCGTGCCTAGGAATGAATGGCTAGGGGGGTCTAATAAAAACCTAACCGCTAACGGAGCCTGTGGAGTACCAGGGCGCCCTCCACAGTATGTAGCCTTTACTGTGCTAACCGGAGCAATGGTGCAGCGGACCTTGTGTTTCTCCGAGACAATCAGCTGCCCTTCTTTAGTCTCACTTGAGGCTAAATAAGGGCGGGATTAAGAAGATGTTGTTAATTAGTTTAAATTTTCACCTATAAGGTTTCGCATTATGCGCTTCACACAATGTATACTGTGCATCCTCGCCTTTGGCGCATTCAAATCGATACTGATCCTGCTTTATTGTTGCTGTTCTTTTTTTGTGCTGTGATTGTTAAGAGTTTAATATTGCCTAGTTTGGATAGTGGCTACGGTTAGGATAGCTCAGATCAATCTTCAGCACAAAAGAACAGCAACGATCAATCTTTGCAGACTTATGCAAAATGGTACAGCCCAAGTGGCCTTGGCACAAGAACCTTACTTTCGTAAGTGAAATTTCTATCTAGGAAACCTTGTGAACCCGGTTTTTGCTACTTTCAGTAAAAATGAAATGGAAAACTCGCGTGTCATGCCTCGAGCATGTGTGCTTATCAATAACGCAATCGTTACTACACTCATCTCTAAACTAACCATCAGAGATGTATGTGCTATCACAAATAAAGAATCTGTTGGAAATCTCAACAGAAAATTCGTCCATTGTTCGGTTTATTTACCGCATGATGAACCATCCCCTACGGATGCTTTCAAGCAAGTCATCGCGTACTGCACATCAAAAGGCCTTTCGCTAATTGTTGGCAGTGATGCTAATGCTCGGCTCGCAATGCCAATCAGAGAGCTCTTCGGTCTGCTGAACGCTAAAAAAAAAACCTTTGTACAAAGGTTTCCAGTTTGAGTGAAACCAGTCGGTTGATCAAAATCCTTGCAAAATCTAAGGATTTTCGAGTGAACGAACTTCGTTTGCCAAATGGTGATTGCACATCCTCTGATGAGGAAGATTTGGAATGTTTATTCAGTACACACTTCCCTGACTGTGTGGATATTACATCTTCTGATGAACTTGATGTTTTTTCTTGTAGTCATGACTCTCTAGCTTCGGCTCGGCATATCTTTAGATTCGATTGAATGGGCACTAAATAGCTTTGCTTCCCTTCCTGGGGCAGATGGGATTTATCCTATTTTGCTTCAGAAGGGACTTGATTATTTCAAACATGTTTTGAAAAAACTACTTGTTTGCAGTTTTGCTACAGGGTATATTCGCAAATCCTGGTGGATATTAGTGTAAAGTTTATTCCGAAAGTGGATCGTGCGTCGTATGAAGAAGCAAAGCGTTTCAGACCTATCAGTTTGACCTCTTTTCTTCTGAAATGCTTATAACGCATTGTCGATCATCATATCCGTGATGTTCATCTGGCCAATGTGCCTCTCCATGTGAACCAACATGCTTTCCAACCTGGAAAGTGCACTGTGACTCTTTAACACAAAGTTGTTTACGATATCGAGAAGGCATTCGCTCAAAAGCAATCCTGCTTGGGTGTTTTCTTAGATATCGAGGGTGCATTTGACAACGTGTCTTTCGATGCCATATTGGAAGCCGCACGAGGTCATGGTATATCTCCAATGATTTCCAATTGGATTCACCAAATGCTCAAAAACCGACATCTCTTCTCGAACATTGCGTCAAGCGGCGATTAGGAAATTGAGTGTTTGCGGATGCCCTCGAAGGGGGAGTCTTATCACCACTTTTGTGGAATCTCGTAGTAGATACGCTATTGAGGCAACTCAATAACAGTGGTTTTCCTACTTATGGTTTTGCCGATTAGGTATACCTAACATTGTTAGTCGGTATGTGAATCAGCACCCTTTTCGACCTGATGCAAAACGCTTTCAGGTAGTTGAAGGTTGGTGTCGCCAATATGGTCTTTCGGTAAATTCGAGTAATGCATCTATTGTCCTGTTCACGGAAAAGCGAAACCATAATGGTGTTCGACCTTTGCGTCTCTTTGATTTGGAAATCAATGTGACTGAACAGGTAAAGTACGTTGGAGTCATTCTTGATTGCAAGCTTTCCTGGACACTTCATGTTGAGTTCGGAATCAAGAAAGCTTGTATGGCCTTCGGGCAATACCGGCGAAGCTGAGGTACAACTTGGGGTCTTAAAAACAAGTATATCAAATGGATTTACAAGACAGTTGTTCGTCCAATATTGACTTATGGATGTCTTGTGTAGTAGCAAAAGGGCGAAGTGAGAACGGTCCAATAAAAATTAGGCCATCTCCAAAGGATATGCTTAGTGGTGATATTTGGAGCGTTCCACAGTGGTTCCAGCCCCATATAAAGGCGGCCAAAAATATGATTTTATCGAGTTTTATGATGAAACCGCTAAATTTGATGCATATTTACATTCAAAATGCGTTTTTGTATTATTGTTTTAAAAATGGGCTCAATCGAGTTTTTGGCCTTACGGAGCCGAAATTCATTATTTTGAAGTTTTGGTTACCAACTGATTAGGATATACTAATATTAGTTTAGGCGGCCCACGATAGTAAAAACTGCTAAAGAATAGTGAAACACACATGATGTAATGGATAAAGAGGGTGAAAGTTGGAAAAAAGTGTTCCGTGCAATGCAATGCGGGAGGTATTTGTTAGTTTTTTGAATAAATTGAAAGTACGACACTTAAGTGACTACCACCAATCTGGTCGCAAACGGTCGCAGCTAAATTCGCCAGTAAATCATTGTTTAAGATTATAGGGAAGTTTTATGGAAGAACGTCCGAAGGGGTTCGAAGGGGAAACATTTTTTTCGGCTTGTTGAAAATTTTCAGTTTTTAATACTTTGTGGAAAAAGCATCTAATTCAGTCACACTTATTCAAATAAAATGATAAAGAACGGCATCCAAATTTGTGATAAACATCGATTTTAACTATGTAAGAATCGAACACAATCAACCAAATACATGTCGAATAGATGAGTTTTTGTAATAATGTGATGAATGCATAGGACTGAAATTAGCAAAATTCAAATTAAATATCTACTCAAGAACAACTACTTTCATGAGTTCTGCGGAAAAGTTTCGGCATACATTTAATAAAAGTAATGATTGTCCCTAGTTATTAAAACATTGAACTTGAGGTTTCCGCAATGATATCACAGTTTCATTGAGGTCAAATTTTTGGATTAATGACCTATGGCGGAACCACTGTGCGTTCCCTTCAACTCCCAAGGCTGCGCTCGATTTTTTTTTCTATATTTACGAGATTTTTAGCCCAAGGCTAGTTCATCTCGGGACCCACCCTTTACTTCCCCGAAGGAAGAACTCACATTTTGTGACTTTGTCGTGAGTGGGATTTGATCCCAGGTCCTCGGCGTGACAGTCACGGGCTTTAACCATCTCACCAGGTCCGCTTCCCAAACACGCTCGAAGTTCTCTTTGACGTTGCCACACTACACATTCATTTTAAGCAAGAAGCACTTTCTTGCACTTACCGCCTATGGGTACGCGGTTTACTAGAGGAAACTCCTGTGAACCGCAGTTCAACACACACCTCGTTGTTTCCACTTTTGGTGAATTGGGTCAAAGTTGTCCTTGCTCCAAGTGATCTAACAATTGCTTGTAATTTTCCATATAGGACATTTTCCACGAAATTGCCTTCCCGGGAAAAGTAGACATCTGGATATCTGCAGAGAAGATGGCTCCCTTCTCAAAGGTCGAACAGGTGCTGGTGTTTATTCTCGTGAGCTGAGGCTGCATCAGTCTTATTCACTTGGTAGACACTGTACCGTTTTTCTTTTCTTTTATTTTGTTTCAGGTTCTAGCGATCACTACGAACATACATGATATGTATATGTTTTTCTTTTCTTTTATTTTGTTTCAGGTTCTAGCGATCACTACGAACATACATGATATGTATATGTAGGAGAGAAAGAAAGTAGATGAAAAGATACAAAGCAAGCGTAAAAGGGTAAAAGCAAGCGCAAAATCTCCGCACCATACAAATTTCAAAATTTTTGTATGGATGAAAGTCTTCTAATTAAGCCCAAACTTAATTTATGCATAAATTTCCCTCTTTTTATGCCTTTTTTAATTTATGCACATTTTTAATTTATGCAGTCCCAGTCATAAACGATAACGATCGATCAATTCTGACTATACATGTCAATGGTTGCTCCTCCGTGATTGATCTGAACTGGTACCAATTGCACTGAGATCCAACTGAATAAGGGGCTGGGACATTCCACTTATTCTCAAAGTGCAATTTTAGCAGCTCATGCATATTTGATCAATAACGGCGCCGGCCAAGTCCTTATAGTCAGCTGGGAAGGGAAAGGAATGTTAGAGTGTACTGGTAGTTGCTACTAGAGACCGAGAGCACTCTGTGTCCCCACAACCCGCACGGACTGGGGTATTTGTTAGACGGAAAGGATGGGAGATCTGGGAGTCACCGTTGGGTTGGTGAAACGATCCGTGGATAGGGGTTATTTATAGTGTTCGTGATAGATTGTGTGGTGAATAAGGTGAATAAGGTCAAGCGGCAAAGCACGCTTTGGTTGCATAACTTATAGGCGTTATATATACACTGTGCTTGGAAGGGAGGGAAACGATTTTTTTTTTCAATTCGTTTCTGGTTCTAGCGATGGCTATGAACATATGAGCTGTATATGTAGAGAAGAGAGAGCGAGAGAAAGTAGATAGAAAGATACAAAGTAGGATGAAAAGGACGGGCCAGGGATTGAACCCATGACCTTCTGCATACGAATCAGAAGCGGTAGCCACTAGACCACCAAGCCCGTCATTAATTTATGCAGTCCCAGTCATGTGCATAAAAAGAGGTTCCAGTGTACTGGATTTCCAGTATGGAAATGGTGGCTTCTGCAGTTGTTCCAAAAATATTATTCTTTTAAGTTAATATCTGCGTACAATCCCGTTGGAATTAGTATAGTAAACGGGAGCTTCCAATCAACAACTCTATATGAAGCTATTTTCCCGTTCGTACTGCAACTTGAATTGCACGATTGCTTAAACATTTCAAGTGGGAGCCTAATTACAATATGAATGCTAATTTTTGCATTTAACGCCACCGAAATGAATAAACAAAAGAATTTTTCAGCCATTAAAAAAGCATCGCAACAAGCCCGGCGGAGAGCACTTCACTGGCAATGTAGTGTTGGAGAAATTTCCCGGTTCTGCTGCAGACAGTTTTCCCCGCAAACAAGCCATGGTACCAACCTATGTAAAACACATCAGAAATGTATGATTCCAACTGAAAAATTCATTCCGTTGTCTTGAATTTTCCACCACGCGAGTAACCGGAAGCAGGAAGAAAGTAGATAATGCAGAGAAAAAAGACCGCCATTATCGCCTCAACCAACTGCACTCACTGGCAGCACCCGGTGAAACGAGAAAAACTGGCGGCGAGGAAAAGGAGAAAATTCACCACTTTGCTGCAGCCCGTGTAGAGTCGGTAAAGGGTTCAGGCTTAGACCTCGTCTACGGAGAATTATTATTCTCGTTTTGCCGTACATACGCCGTCATGCTGGCTAACATGGTTCACCTATCGGTTGGTATGTATAGGTGCACTTTTCACAGAATAAGCGGTGCCATAGGTACACCAAAGTCTGTGTCAGCACTGCTGCTCGAAAAGCAGCATGGAAAACATAAATTTAGATCCAATGTATTTCAACAAGGGCATCTGGAAATGCAACAGATAGGCACAGGGACATTATCGCAACTGACTGTGGCTTTCTGGCATAGCCTAAGCACAATAGGACACGCCACTAATGAGGAACACGAGCACTCTAAGCCCTGTGCTGTATGTCATCAAATAGGGTTCGGATCTCGTAAAGCTTTTGAGCTATCCTGCGCTTGCAACTGGCCTTGCGTTGTAATTCATGGAATCAATAAATAAGGTCTGTATAGGGACTAGTTAGTCAGAGCACACCGAGAGTTTCACATAAAAGAAAGCAATGGATTGATGTCATTCGGAATTAACGATGCAACTAATTTAATTATATCTAACCCTTTTGAAATATGGGTCAAGAACAGTAAAAGCCTTTCATCAGATTTTATTTATTAACGCAAAAAAGCGCATTTCATTTTTGGTTTCATGTTTTTTGAGCTTTGCTTTTAAAAACTGTTTTGAGTTTGTAACGAACAGTTTATTTGTAACTTATATTTATTTAAAATAAAAGTACAATTTGCGGTTTACTTTATAAAGAGTGCTACTACAAAAGGCGACCGGACAAGCGCAGACCTACACTGGATAGCCGTCGAGCTAATGATCGTGTGGTCCATTTCGCTAGGGATGTGCGATTGTGCGATATTTGCCAGAAAACCATTCGCCAGAATGACAAACGCCAGAAAACTATTTGCCAGAATATACCATTTGCCAGAATACTATTTGCCCGAAAGTACAATTTGCCAGAATGTACCAATCCCTAGAATTTAATATTTAATATTAAATTCTGGGGATTGGTACATTCTGGCAAATGGTACTTTCGGGCAAATAGATTTTTTTTTCATTTCCTAAGAATTAATTTCAGTCCATTGACATATAAAATGTCGTCAGTTTCAATATTTTACAATAATTTGATATGTTCACCGCTAGGATGATCTCTTGGTTCGTTTCGATAAAGAACGACTCGGGCTAGAACAACGAAAACAACTGGAAATGATTCACCGGTAGTTATTAAGCAAAGAGAAAATCGATGAAGAGATATCGATCATTACAGATACGCCTGTATGATACTAAGCTCGAGACTACGATGTAACTAGGCTATAAGTGCATATCGACAATGATTTTTCATAAGGGCCTAACTGACTTGGTCGATTTCTCTTCGTCGACTCTCTCTTCCGCTAAAAACTTGATCAAAACAAACAAAACCATTATTCTTTTTGTTTCTATAGCAACATGTTGTCGTCTTCTTCGCATTTCAATCAAAATTCTTTGGAAAACTCAATCCACATTCTGTGATAACACAAAGAGAAAATCAATGAAGAGAACTCGAAAACGTCAATTAGGCCCAAATGAAAAAATCAGTGTCGACTTCTACAATATTAATATTTCCGTACTGTTTTACCACAATCAACAATTAAAGTCAAAATCTAGTCTTACTAACTGAGAAGAACAGCCTATGTTTAAAAGAAGGCAAAATTCACTAGTTGAACATCAAGGGTTTCGATGCAAAAAACTATTTTTATACACCTAAGCTAATATCTCCCCAAGTAACCGTGGTGCTGAAGCCTTTTTGCGTGCAGATATACGATGTATTTAGAGCAATCATTACTTTACATGCAACTTTAAGGTTGATTTAAAGTGGAAATGGTCAATTATAAAATCAAATTTAGATTAAGATTATACTGGTATAATCTTAGTTCAGTCGCATAATTGCCATTTTCACTTTAAATCAACCTTAAATGTTCATGTAAAGTAATAATTGTTCTAAATACACCGTATATCTGCATGCAATAAGGCTTCAGCACCGTGGTTACTTGGCTAGTTCAAATAGTGAATTTTCCCTTCTTCTAAACACAGGCTGTTCTTTCTAGTTTCATTGTAAGACTAGTTTTTGGCATAAATTGTTGATTATGTTAGAACCATAAAGCAATATTGGTATTGCGGAACTAATAGTTTAATTATTGAAAAAAATAACAGATCTTAGACCCGTTTATTGTTCCTATATTTAAAAGAAGGAAAGATTCATGGTTAAAAAACAGTAGCTCCAACTTTAACAATTATTTTAATAGCATAAAAGGAGAAAACAACAAAAAATATGGCCATTCGGCAAAATAACTTTTTGATTAAATGACATTCGACCCAACGGCCTTCAGTCGAATGCCCTAACACCATTGATATTAAGATTCTACAACAGTAGCCGGAGCGCCATTAGCCATAATACCAAAGCTCAAATATGTTAATCTAACATATTACAATTACCGTGAGAAGGGAATATATTGGTTAGAAATGGCGCAAATAAACTAAGAAGTTCATCCAGAAAGAGCAGCTGATGATTAAAAGAAGGAAAAAAAACTATGCTGGAATTATTAGAATTAATTTCCTCAAGAACAAGCTTTTTAAGCATTTGATCAAGTGATATTCGGCCTAATGGTAAAGACTTTCGGGCAGTGACAGTCAGGCTAATGGTATAGGTGAAACCGGCACTTGAGTTATTATTTCTGTGTATTTTACTCGTTGCTTCCGAAACGTTATTGTTTATGATATTCGATTGACTTAAGTGTGTGATCAACAATTCCGGGTAGTTATGCTGTTTGGCACAAAAATTATTATTTAAAGAGATCATGTTATTGTTATTGTCAAGAATAAGCCTAAAAAAAATTACTTTCAATTGAAAGCAGGGAATCTTTGAAAAATATAAGTAAAGCCAAAAATTCCATATCAGTAAAAGCTGGGAAGAACATCCTATGTGTTGAAGAAAGGAAAATCTTTGATGAGTATGGATCAAATTCCGTCAAAATAATATTTGATCAATTAAATCCACATCATGATCAATTTCTCCATTGACAAATTTGTGGAAATGTACTAATTGAAAAAATAAGCTGTTGTGCGCAATAAAATATTTGAATAACATAAAAGATTTATTGTATTGTAAAGTTTGAAAGGTTTGATTTCACATCATTTGTTTGCTTCAGAGTGATTTGCCCTTCTTCAAACTACAGGCTTTTCTTTAAAAGTTACTCTAAAATCATTTCTTGTTTGCTCTTACATCAGTTCCGATAATTTATTTAACTTTGGCATGTAAATCTGAATAAAAATAAAATTTCACATTTTTACAATCGTTATTGTGGGCTAATCGATCCCAAACAAATCAAGAACACGATTTATTTTTCAATTAGATTTTTTTAAATTATCATTAGATTGGTAACACTTCTGGATTGAGAACTATGAAAAATTTCTGGGAAATGGTGCTTTCTGGGGAATGGTACATTCTGGCAAATGGTTTTCTGGGAAATGGTTCTTTCTGGCAAACGGTTTTCTGGGAAATGGTATTTTCTGGCAAATGTCTTTCTGGCCAATGGCATTCTGGCGAATGGTTTTCTGGCAAATATCGCACAATCGGGATGTGCCAATCATCTCGATACAAGTTTAAATGATATTTTCTTGATTTTTTTACATTTTAGCAGCTGCTGAACTGCGTGAATGCTCGTCCCAGTACAAAACTCGCTGAGGGGTGATTCGGCAAATCGCTACCTTACAAACTTCAAATTAATTTTCAATTACATATCGTGCACTAAATTATGAAAATCTGTATTTCGGGATTATGTAGGAAATTCTAATTGTAGAAATTGTTAATCAAGGGAAATCATCTAAAGAATCCTGAAATGATGTATTCGTTGAAAACATCTATGAACGCTTCGTAATGGAATATTCTTAAATGCCGATGAATACGGTTTATGGCTTTACGTTAGCTGGTCAATCAAGAAGACTATGGCTGATTCAGAGTGAGTTTTAGCTAGTGATACCTAGATGTTGGCATTTTTACCAATTTTCCACAATAAAGGCACAACTCTATTGCAGGAAACCGACGATATTGTTTGATGGTTTCCGGTACACAATAAGAAAAGAGATAAAGCTATTTTCATCTCTATGGAATGTACCAGGCAAATTCATTCTTCTCTATTATACAGAAAAAAAAAACAAGTTCAAAAAAGACTACTGTTTTTTATACACTCGAACTTTCATTTAGGTAACGAGTCAGTTCATTGGATTTCAAGGTTGCAAAGAAGTTTGAGAAGGGGAAGTGGCTTGCAGATGCAAAGGGAAGGGGGGTAAAGGCTTTCAGATGTAAAAGGGGGATGGTCAGAGGGATTTCAAAGGAATTTTTAGAAGGGGGGGTCAGAGGCGTTTCCAAGCGTATCAGGGCGTTTCAGGAGGTTTCAGAGGGCTTTTAGGGGGCTTCATATGCTCTCAGGTGTTCCAAAACGTTTCAAGGCGTTACAGGGCGTTTCTGGGCGTTTTAGGAGGTTTCAGAGATATTTTAATAAAAGCTTAGAGGCTTTCATGAGCGTTTCACATGGATTTCATTTGTGTTTCAGAGGTGTTTCAAGGCGTTTCAGGAAGTTTCAGAGAGATTTTGTGGAGCTTCAGGAATTCTCAGGTGAATTTCACGGAGGTTTCATGGGGGTTTCAGAGGCGTTTCAAAGCGTTTCAAGATGTTCCAATGCGTTTCAGGGCGTTTCATGGCCTTTCAGGAGGTTTCAGGAGGTTTAAGGGTGCCTTCAGAGGGTCGCAGGTGAATTTCACGGTGGTTAAATTGGGGTTTTAGTGGCATTTCAAAGCGTTTTAAGGCGCTTTAATGCTTTTCAGGGCGTTCCAGGAGGTTAAATGGGAAGCTTAAGGGGGCTTCAGAGGCTCGCAGGAGAATTTCACAGAGATTTCATGGGGGTTTCAGAGGCGTTTCAAATCGTTTCAATACGTTTCAAGGCGTTTCAGGGCATTTCAAAAGGTTTCGTATGAATTTGAGAAGGCCTAAAACGCTCGCAGGTGATTTTCACGGAGGTTTCCTGAGGGTTTCAATGCGTTTCAAAGCGTTTCAATGCGTTCAGAGCGTTTCAAGAGGTTTCACAGGGATTTCATGGGGGCTTCAGAGGCTCTCAGGTGAATTTCACGGAGGTATCAGTTTCAACGCGTTTCAAGGCGTTTCAATACGTTTCAGGGCGTTTCAAGAGTTTTCACAGGGGTTTTAGGGGGCTTCAGTGTCTCTCAGGTGAATTTCATGGAGGGTTTAAATTGGGTTTTAAGGCGTTTCAATGCGTCTCAAGGCTTTTTATGGCGTTTTAGGGCGTTTTAATGCGTTTGAGGGCGTCCCAGGAGGTTTCAGGAGAGTGATAGGGGGCTTCAGAGGCTCTCAGGTGAATTTCACGTAGGTTTCATAGGGGTTTCAGAGGTGTTTCAAAGTGTTTCAAGGCGTGTCAAAGCGTTTTAGGACATTTCAGAAGGTTTCAAATTGGTTTCAGGGGGCTTCAGAGGCTCTCAGTGTATTTTACCGTGGTTTATAGGATTTTTAAAGGCATTCCAGAGCGTTTCAAAGCGTTTCAAAACATTTAGAGGGTTTTCATTGCGTTTCAGTGTCTTTCAGGAGGTTTTAGGATGGTTTTGGGGGGCTTCAGAGCACGTAGCCACAGTGCTGAGGGTGACGGGTTCGGTCCAGGATCTTTTCGTAAAGGAAATGTCCTTGACTTCCTTGGGCATAGAGTGTCTTCGTGCCTGCCACTCGATATACACATGCAAAATGGTCATTGGCAGAGGAAGCTCTCAGTTAAAAACTGTGGAAGTGCTTCATAGAACACTAAGCTGAGAAGCAGGCTTTGTCCCAGTGAGGACGTTAAGCCAAGAAGAGGAGAGGAGCCACAAGAGGCTGTGTAAGCATGAATTTCATTAATAATGCTCCAAACGATCACTGATTGCACTTGTGGATCAGGTGGCCTTAACTCCAGGGAGTTCTTGGATATTCCTATTCAATCATAGAACCCACCACTTGATAAAACATAGATGCCTGGGGCTGTGTGAGTATAAACCTCATTCTTAATGCTCTTAGATACAACTAGTAGCCCTCGTAGATTCGAAAACCTATACTCAAGAGAATTCTTGGAGACCCTTAAAGATTCTTCGAACTCAAAACTTAATAGATTATAGTTATCTGAGGTTGTGTGAGTATGAACCTTAGTCGTCAATCTATTAGAGACAATCAAATACGTTAGTAGATCAGTTGACCTATACTCAAGGAAGTTCTTGGAGAACCTCAAGCTGACAATTAACTCACCACTTGATAGCACATAGCTACATGAGGCTGTGTAAGCATGAATTTCATTTATAATGCTCCAATAGATCACTGATTACACTTGTAGATCAGATGGCCTTAACTCCAGGGAGCTCTCGGATATTCCTATTCAATCATAGAACTCACCACTTGATAGAACATAGATACAATCGGAACCCGCTCGTTGAGCCACAACCTCCACCCAACCATTCGATTCGCTAGTTGGGTGAAGAGACAGCAGCACAAGGAGCGTGTGCGTTGTTTTTTTAATCATGTTTAGGTTGGAAGTAAAAAGTAAAATTTTTGAATTTGTTTAACATTTAGAGCAAAAGTGATACGTTTTGCAAGATACATATATGGCCAATACGAAAAATAATTATTTTAACCCATTTCGGTGAAGTGAAAATATAGATGTTTATGAAACCACCCAGACCAAAGTGCAAGCACAAAACGCTTTCTATGATCGACAAAATAAAGATGGCCGGTGTTTTGCATTTGTTTCGAAGTAATTGTACATATTGTTTTTTTTTTTAAGGAATATGAAATAGAAATTCTTATTGACTTATCGATCCATGACGCCTTAGCAATCCATGACGACTTTTCGCGATGGGTGTGACAGCCAAAACTGTAAACACAGTGTGAGTGCAACATAACAAAGTTTCGTCAAGTGTCGTCGGTGCTTAACAAAATCCTCTATGTTCAACTATCATCCCGATCATCGGATGTCAAAAATACATGGTAAACAAAAAAAAATCAGCTGATCGCATCTGTCTCATCGATTACCTTATTATCAGTAAAGTTTAAGAACCCGGATTTTGACCAACCAAAAACTCATTAGTTCGCCCCTCGGAATTACAAATTGGTTGTCACTTTCAGTTTGACATTGAATTATGACATCAAGGTGCTTTTTAGTTGGCTGACAGCTCAACTAACGGAGGCCCAACTAAAAAGCCACCCAACTATTAAACCCCTAAACCGGCGGGTCATGACTGTACCTGGGGCTGTGCGAGTATAAACCTCATGCTTAATTCCGTTAGATACAACTAGCAGCGCTCGTAGATACGATGACCTATACTCAAGGAAGCTCTTGGAGAACCTTAAAGAATCATTGGTAGATCCGATGACCTACACGCAAGGAAGTTCTTGGGAACAACGAACTCACCACTTGACAACACATAACAACATGAGGTTGTGTAAGCATAAATTCCATTCATAATGCTCCAATAGATCACTGATAACGCTTATAGATCAGATGGCCTGAACTCCAAGGAGATCTCGGATAATCTTAAACTTTTACCCCTTAAACATTCCGTGAAAGTCCCTTAACTCTTAATTCTGCTTTTTCCCCCGTAAACTAACTTTATTTCCAACTGCTCTGAACATAATCAAATTCTATTTAGGTAACGTTAGCTAAATAGAGGGACCTAAATAGATTTTACCTAAATGGATCCTACCCAAATGGAGCTTTCAGTGTATCTCTTATTGTTTTGAGTAGAGTCATCTATATTAGAGCAATATTGCAAAACTTCCTCGAGTAAAATCAATAAAAATTGCTTTCTTCATTTCATCTCTCAGAAAGCAAACTTATTCCGCAATAGATCCAGCAGACAGCACAGTAAAGACACTTGGCAAACAATATTGCTTAAGAGAAATCCCGGCAGCAAAACTATCTTTCCAACTGTCCTAGCTTGATGAAATAAGCTGACGCGATAGCGACACTGAAAAAAAAAATCACTCACTGTTAATATTCAATTTAATTAAAAATTTCTCCCGGCGAAGTGTCAGTTTATGTCCGTATAATATTTATTGACAAAATTTCCTCGCCGATGCACACTCTTGCCAGACGGGGAAAACCAAAGCGAACCCAAAACTCTTGCTTCCGTTTTGGCCTCAGTCCGGGCGGACCAGGTTCCGCCAAAACTCCTGCTCCGGACGGACAGCTTGCTTGTTGCGGGTCGACACGGTGGCCATCCGGGTACGAGTGCGCTTTTAATTTATTCCAACAAATAAATGGTTTCATTATGAAATTTTCATTTCACTTTTTATTGCTGTTTCGTTTTTCGTCGAAGCCCTTCTTGCCAACAACGGCGCGGCGTCGTGCCGCTGCTGTTCCGTTTTCCAGGCAGTAAGTACCACCACACTAGTGGGCCACGGCTATGGGAGCACCAAGAAGAGATCCATCCATCGTTTTCGTTTGCCAATCTTCTCAAAGTTCTTGCTTTTTTCGACGTGGAACTGAAGGAAAATGATTCAAAATGAGCCTTCTCCATTGGAGTAAGAGATTCTGAGTTCGATTACTTAATCCAGGATCTTTTAGTTTTTGAAATTTGCTTACGTTCATTGAGCATTGAAAATCTTCGAGTTTGTCAAATGACATATGAAAGCGAAAATGGTCAAAATGGCAATGGAAAACTGTTGAAATTCTGCTGAGAAGCAGGTTTCTTCTCATTGGGAATATTACGCCAAGAATAAAAAAAAAGAAGATACAGATTACCTTTACTAGTTAACGCAGAAAACGGCATTTTGAGACATTTATTAGTAAATGTGTTAGCGCAGATTTAGAACAGCCCAAAATAAAAACAGGTGAATTTTTTCATAAAACTTTATAAGTGCGTATTGTAGCACTATCCCCTATTCCCTTCCAAACAAAGACGTCAAATAGCAGTCGATGGGGAGAAGTAAGTCGTGTACCTGGTTGTTGGTACTCAGGAGTGGGGAATGGGTTCCAGAGCAAAATTTCACTCTAATTATGTTTACTTTTGCGGCTACCAGAAATGTTGCAAAACACTGACAAGCTTACAATCAAAATACAGGACCGCGGCAACTCGCAGCATTTTGTTCCTAGGAATACAAAGTGGTATTATTCAACTTGGAGGAGCTTGTGGTTGATTGTTGTATTTACTTTGTGGCAAGCAACATTTTGACTTTGTTTCAATTGACAAGTGGGTACTGCAGCGCATCACGAATAAATTACAATCAAGTTTTTGAGGCCTGAAATGAATTTCAGTTATTAGTCTACACCAGAGAATACCCCTGTTTTTTTTATCGATTCACATTTTACGAAGCACTGTTTACTTCTAGTTATGTTGCGAGACTCAGTGGTTTCCAATTTTTGTTCACGGACCATAATAATTTTTCATGAACCAAACGTTAATACGTTTAGAAGTGAATATGTTTTCCGGATTTCTTCTCTCAAGCAAGAGTAACTTCAATACAGATATGTTGCAAATATCAGTGGTTTTCAATGTATGGTCACGGACGACGCAAATTTTTCAAGAACCGAAAGTGTGAAAACGAAATACCATTTCAAGGATTCTCAGGGAGCTCCAGGGGGTAGCAGGATCATTTCAGAAAGTTTCAGGGGATTTCAGGTGTGTTCAGGGATTCTCAGGGGGCTTTAGGGAGATCTCAAGAGGCCTCATATACGCTTAAGGACGAGGGGCATCTGAATGGCTAAAATTAGATCAAAGTGGCTTATGAACAGACCCATACTAGATTACTATGTAATACACCAAATAGACCTCAGCTTGGACACCACTAAATTTTGTAACACCGCTTTATTGTAAGAAGTGATCTTGATGACTCCTAAGGCTTTCGGCTGTATATAAATTAGCATGTGCCGCAACCCCAGATTGGGAACCACAGTTTTCTTAATCTGAAAAAAACCTTTTTCACTTTCTCATCACTTTAGATTGAGAAACACGCGTGGCCCGTGACCCCGGATTGGAAACCCATGAGGTTTACAAAACCAGTATACTGTAATAAGTACTACTTGAGACGCAGAAGCTTATAAAAACATTCACACTTCCTCCTCGGACTTTCGGTTCTGGCGACATCAGCATGGACTGTGATCCCAGTTTGAGAACCACTAATTTCCACTTTAATGTAATAATTGCTTTTTTAGACGCAGAATCTGAAAACTATTTAAACTTTTTCATAGTACTCTAGATTTTTGAGAAATTGGCATGGCCCATGACCATGCCAATTTCTCAAGCTTTACCTCTGAGCTTTACAACACCACCTAATTGCAATTAGTGCTCCTAGAGTTCCAGGATCCAAAACGCATTCACATTTTCCTAATAGTTTCGATGCTTGCAAAATTAGCATAACCCGTAAATCAAGCATGGTAACCACTGAGCTTTGCAACACCAATTTATTGTATTAAGCGCTCCTTGAGACACAAAAACTTCAAACATTCTCATCGTCTCCTCGTACTTTCGGTTCTTACGAAATCAGCATAGCCCGTGACCGCAGCTTGGGAACCACTGAACTTTGCAACGCCACTAAACTGTGGTAAATGCTTCTTGAGACGCAGAATCTGAAAACCTTTTTCACTTCACTGGTCTCCACTTGGGAACCACTGATCTGTGCAGTACTACTTTATTACCGTACAAGTAAGGTATATGCTCCTTGAGACGCAGAATCCCAAAAAAAACTCACCCTCTCCTAGAACCTTCGGATCTTGAGAAGTTCGCGCGGCTCGTCACTCAAGATTGGGAACCACTAAATATTGCAACACTGCTGGTGGTAGTGCTCCTTGAGACCTTGTACCCGTAGTAGGCACAACTTTTACTGACGATGAGTCTTCGTATTGCACGTCAGCAAGGAGCCGAGATAAACGAATTCCTCCGCCACATCTCGCTCAGTTTCACCTACCAGCATAGAGTGGGTCATCGTTTGTATGGAAAAATGAAAAATTCAATGGTGTATCATCAGATCAAAGCTTTTTTGATCCCATTTTAAGACCTAAATATGTGTGCAAAATTTGGGCACGATCGGTTATGTCTACGTTTTTCGCATCTTGTTTGAAGTTTGTATGGGATTTTACATAGGAAAACACACTTTTTTGCATTTCTCTCATGACAAGCTCGAATTTGTCTAAAAACATGTAACCGATAATGTAAAAACATAGCCTAGGGTGTCCTCAAAAACTTTGTCGAAGACCGCGAAGTGATCTGATGCTTACGAAAAAAGTTATAGCGTTTGCATTGCTTGCCGAAACAGCATGATTTTGTTGCTATTGTTATTCCTTTCCATGTTAAAACATAAACACATGCATGCGGTTCGTTGGTTATAACTATTTCCACAAGCATCGGATCGCTTTGTGGTCTTCAACATAGTTTTTCAGAACATCCAAGGCTATCGGTTAAAATGTTTCAGACAAACTTTTTCAACTTATGAGAAAAATGCAAAAGAGTATGTTTTCCCATACAAAATCCCATACGTACAAATTTCAAATGCAATGCGCAAAGTGTAGACGCAACCGATCGTGCTCAAATTTTGCACAGATACTCAGGACCTGAAACGGAACCAAAAAAGCTTTGATCTGAGAAAACAGTTCCGATGACCCACGCTAAGTGTTGTACTCGTCATCAAGACGGACGAGTCTTAGTACTCGGAAGTCTTGAAGCCGATATCAAGCTCGTATATCTTGGAGCCGGCGTACGCAGTATTGAATGTACTCAAATAGGCATTTAGATCCTCAAGTTCAAGCGCATCAAAACCTCCAAGGACGCTGCCTTCAAATGTTTGGCGAGAGTAATCTTTGGTGAGGGTGATGAAGTCAAAAACCTGGACGGATCCTGAACGTGGTAGAGCTTGCCATGGCAACAGTGAAAGATGCAGGTGGCTACAGCAGCCGCTCAACAACAGGTAACATTGTCTCCAGCTACCGTTAAGATAGGGAAGTTTAAGATGGATTGGTCGGTATGTCGTCGCTTCCGGAGGTTTGCTTCAAATGTCTTTAATGGACCGGGACACAAGTCAAGGGACTGCAAAGGCCCTAACAGGAGCCAATTTTGTAGGCAATGTGGAGGTGAAGACCATAATGTGATGGCTGCACAAACCCTCTGGACCCTTGGAGTTTTCGAACGGAAGGTGTTGCGTACCATCTACGGCGGAGTGCAGATGGAAGACGGGACTTGGAGAAGGCGAATGAACCACGAGCTGCATCAGCTGCTGGGAGAACCAACCATCGTCCATACCGCGAAAATCGGGAGGCTACGGTGGGCGGGTCACGTCATCAGGATGTCGGATAGCAACCCGACTAAAATGATTCTCGAGAGTCATCCGACCGGTACAAGAAGACGTGGAGCGCAGCGAACTAGGTGGGTCGACCAAGTGGAGGACGATCTGCGGACCCTACGCAGAGTGCGGAACTGGAGACAAACAGCCATGGACCGAGTGGGATGGAGGCGGCTACTATGTACAGCAGAGGCCACCCCGGCCTTAGCCTGACCGGTAAGGTAAGTAAGCACAAACCCTCTCAAGAACTTGATTTGTTCCGGGAAATCAGCAAATCAAGCACACGATTCCCGGCCTTCAAAAGAGCCACAACTGACAAGTCACAATGCAGATAACGCAGCTGAACCTGAAAAACTGTAGCACAGCCTTGCGTACCTAGCGCCGGAATGGTGCGGAGTCGATCATCGACGTTACTTTTTGTAGTTCTGGCTTAACAATAGCGTGCACTGCATCAACGGGATGAACTTTAGTTTAGATGAACCTAAAGAGTAGCTATTTCAAAGGCTTTTGAGATGGGGTGATCTGTTATGCAGAAATGTCTGGACAATGAAGTTCTCCCAGAGGTTTGAAAGCACCAGATCCTGGCCCTGATACCAAAGGCGTTGAAACCATCCGGAGACCTGTCGGCACATAGACCAATATGCGTACTGATTATTGCCGGGAAGGTGCTCGAGAAGATCATCCTCATTATCCTCAAAAGACTTTTGAGGCACGCCGAGGGTGTAGATGGTCTTTTCAGTAAGTAGTTCGGCTTTCGGAGGGGGAGGTCGTGTAGATGCAATCTTGCCCGTTACAAAGACCGCCGGAACAGCTCTCCAGCGTAAAGGAGAGAAATTCGGTACTGTGCAGTAGTGACCCTGGGCTACTTGTACAGGATTCGCGGACGGAGGCTACTTCAAGAATCGAATACCAGTATTCGAGCCAGAGGTGGATTGGATGTGCTTTCACATAATCTCATGAGTTCCACAAGATTCCATTCAGCGTCTTGTACAGGGGATAGACAAAATGATCGGAGCAGGCAAAATTTTCCCTTCCCAAAAAAAATTCGAATAGCTGTAACTTTTCGAAAAGTGCATCAAATATTCTCAAATTTCCACTGTAAGTTCATCAATTATTTGCGTATCAGTGGATAAAATTTGAAAAAGATCGAACTATTGTGCACAAAGTTATAAAGATTCTAAAAAAAGCTCTAATTATCCGATAGCCAACTTTGAGCTGTTATATCTCCGGATTCAATGAACCGAATGCAATGAAATTTTGACCATTTATGACTTATATAATGAGCATTGAAAAACTTTTTACATAACTTAAAATTCTTAACACGGAAGAAAATTATAACGATTAGATTATTTTTCTAATAAAACACCAAATTTTCTTAAATTTCAACATCGTTTCAAAATTCAAGATACTAATTATAGTTTATTTAAATTCCCTCTGATTGTCTTGAATACAGATATATTTTCAAAAGAAAGTAAGAACATGGGCGGCAATTTATTGAAAAAGTAATGGGATGCATATTAAAAATAGACCAATTTACTAAAAAATCATAAAGTAAATGAAACCGCTATAACTTTTTCACTCTTTAATAATTTCAAGTTAAGTCAAACGTTTTTCAGAGCTCATTATATAAGTCATAAATGGACAAAATTTCATTACATTCAGTTCATTGAATCCGGAGATATAACAGCTCAAAGTTGGCTATCGGATAGTTCCTTTTTCTATAATGCTTATAACTTAGTGCAGAATAGCCCGATCTTTTCCAAATTTTGTCCACTGATACGCAAATAGTTGATCAACTTACAGTAAAAAACTGAGAATATTCGATGCGCTTTTCGAAAAGTTACAGCTAATTGGACATTTTTTCAAAAGTGAAAATTTTGCCTGTCCCGATAGTTTTGTCTGTCCCTTGTATATTATGGAATGTCGTGTAGGACAAGGTATTGCGGTAAAAGTTCTCGGTGGGTGTGGCCATCCTTGGATTCGCTAATGATAAGTATTGCGCTGGATGTCTACGGTGAATCCGTCGAAGAATTGGAATTGACTGTAGAAAATCTGGAATAGTCTTACCACAAAACTAAGGTTGGGGTTGTTAGCAACCGGAAGTCGTAGCAGCAAACGGTGGCTTATGTAGGCGATTGCACTTCGAAGTGCCCCGTCAAACACTTCGGAGTGATGATCGAGGATTAGCTTACCTTTGGTAGTCAGAAGGATTTAGATGTTGTAGGTTTTTACAAACAAAATAAGCGCTGAATGGTAGAACAGAGTGGCACAAAGATAACTTCCAAAAACTTTTGCAACTTTTTGCCATACTTAACCAATTGTTTCATTCGATTGGATAATGCGATGTTTCCACATATTTCAATCACCCACCATCAATACCGGAAAGGAGGTCAAAAGCCGCCTGCATCGATTGGCTCACACTGTCTGTTTATATGAAAATTCATCAGTCTCATTTGATTGCCCAGCCCGGGTACCGCTGTACCCATGCAAGTGCAAATCAGTCCACTGGGTTGCATTGTTTACGATCATCGACGTCAGGCTGCAAATCTTGCGATGCGAAACTTTAATTAAGCGAATCGTGCTCGAACCGGTTGATAGGTGGCAACAGTTGTTTCAAATGTAGTGTTGTTCTGTAAGGGTTCATCTATGGAGAACGTCACACGTGAAGGGAGTTCAGTAGCAGTGAATAATCTGCATGAACAACTTATAAACTTAAAAATATTAACGTCACGTGACGTATTGAATGGACGGCCCCTCTGTCTTGGCTTGACAAAGTCGCATCAGGGAATTTTTGTGACCCGTGTCATACACATGCGATAGAAGAAGTTTAATTGATTCAATTTCTAGTTTCAGACAATCGACGCGTTGAAGAGTGATGATAATGTTAGTGCTATGAGCTTGAATAGTTTTCGCGGAATAGTACATACTACTAAGAAGCTATAAGTAAAACGTAATACTTATTTCTGGAAAACGAACTAAATGGTCGACGTGTTTTTCGAATAAGTGTAATCACTTTTAATTCCGCCCTATTTTGGTTATCCTTTGACAGATACGCGCATTTCGACTACCACTTTTAATTTTCCTCAGTGTCAGTTATCCACTTCGAAGTGGTAGCCGCCAGTTAAATTGACCCGGCGCGCGACTGTTCATATTTTTCTACGCCACCGAATAATATTTCCCACGCCGAAGGCAAAACGACTATTTTTTTTCTCGTCAGCACTTTACGAACTTTTTGTTCAGACCTAATAGTCTATTTTACGAAACGACAACAGTGTTGATATTGATATTAACACTCACGGGCTTGGGCGCAACCTCCTGTCAAATTTTCATTCATGAAATGAGCGATCAGCTGATTCGAAACGTCTCGTAAAATGGCTCATAGCTAAAAATAGTGGTAATTTGTATATTTTTTCTTGTTAATGATTGACGCATTATGAGATTTTCTTATAAATCTTTTGCAATATTTTTATGATATCTGGTAATAATTTCTTACTGTAATTCCTTGAAGATCCTTTACAAAATTCATCGCTTATATTGTTTTTCCAAAAGTACTAAGCGAGTTTTTTATAATTCTTAACGTATTATTTTAGGATATAGGTATATATTTTAAGAGATATTTATGGTAATCTACGTACGACATTGTTGCAGGATTTCCGTCGATATTCTTGATTTCCCTCGGCATATTCCAGCCTAAACTTCAGTTAGCCAAATTATGGATACGAATCGCTTATCCGATGACGAATAATTCGATTCCTGATTTTTTGTATGAGACCTCAAAAGTTTTTGTATGGGGTTGTCATACTTTGCTGAACCCTCTCCCTCCCCAAAGCGTAAAGTAATTTATGGACGTAATTCCTTCAGAAATAACTCCATGAATTCTTGTATAAAGTAACCCAAGATTTTTTTCAGGAGTATCTTTTTTATGAATTCTGTCAACGATTCTTCAATAAATTTCTTCAAGGCTTCTTTCGATCATTTCCCCTATAATTTCTTCAGTTTTTTATGAGTTTTTCCTTCCATGGAATCTATCAAAAACTTGTAGTTACGTAGCCAGGGGGAGGGGATTTCGAGCTATGCCTGTTGTTGTGGTGAATTCTGTGAAACTGGCAACACTGTATGAATCAGAAGAATAGATAGATAGAAGAGTGAGTCTGTGGTTGGAGGTTTGATCCTTTCGTAGAAATGGAAATCTACACTAGAATGTAAGTAATTGAAATCGTAAATGTATAATAGATTTATAAATAAATAATCATTTTAGCATTGAAGCTGCTTAACTAAAAAGCTGCTTTCAATAGGTGTGATTATTCCGAAGAAAGGTGATCCCCTCAACACCTGTGGAACAAATTTTCAGTTTGAAATACTTTCTAACTAAAAAAAATTCGCGATAGCACTGATATACATGGCTGCATTATTCGTTGCTGTTTACGTAATGTGATTATTAAATTTAAAAAATGTTCCATAAGACATCGAAAATCAGCCCCAAATTTAGTCCTTACTGGAAGAATCTTACGTAAGTTTTAAAGATTAACATGTTGTCCCGCATTAAGGCAAAATATATCTGGTCACTTTACCCCAGGGGTTCTTTCAAAATTTTCTCCTGGGATCTCTTCAGATGTCAGGGGTTCCAGAAATTCTTGCAGCGATTTCTTCAAAAAATCTTCAAAGGATTCCTTCAGTAATGCGTACAGATATTTTTTTTTCACGAACTCTTCCAGAGATTTCTTCAGGAATTTCTCCAAGGATTCTTTTGAAAATAATCGCAGAAATGTCTTTAGAAATTCCTTCAGAAGTTCAAACATGTTTTTTTTTCGGTGATTCCTGCAGAGATTTCTGCAGAAATTCATACAGAGAATTCTTCAGAAGTTGCTCCAGGTGTTCTTCCGAGTATTTCCCCAGAAATTTCACCAGGATTTAAACCAAGTATACCTATAGGAATTTTTACTCGGATTCGATAATAAATTCTGAAATTTCATCAGAAATTATTCCTAGACAATTCTACAGAAATTCCTTTGGAAAATTCTCATGAGCATTTCTAGAAATCTTTGCAGGAGTTTTAGTGTTTCCACAGACATTCCTCCAGGGATTACTTAATAAAAACTTCTCGAATTTCTTCGGAAATTGTTGCAGAATATCCTCCATATATTTCTGTAAGGGATTTCTTCAGGATTTTTTCTAAATGTATATTATAAATTCTTATAGGAATTCCACCAAGGGTGTTACCAGATATTCCTTCAGGAAATTCTTAAGTAACTTCTTCTAGAATTCCTAAAGGAATTTTCCTGGGATTGTTTCAAATATACCTCCAAGATTTTTTTTTAATATCTCCAAAAATTCGTTTAAGGCTTGCATTAGAAATTCCTTCATGGATTCCTTCTAAAACTGCTTCAGGAATCTCCTCAGAAATATCTTAATACATTTTCCATGGATTTATATTTTTAAATTCATCTAGATTGCTTTTTAATTTCAGCGTTTTTTCTCCTAGGGTTCCTCCAGGGGAATCCCATGAAAATTTTGTCAGGGGTAACTGAAGAAATCTCTATAAGGCTTCTTTTTGGAATTTCTCTTGTGGTTCCTCCAGAAATATCTCCTGAGATTCCTTCGGTGATATCTCTAGAAATTCTTTCAGATTTTACAGAAGTATTTTATGAAATTACATGCTGGAGAAATTATTCAAGAATTTTCTAAAAGAATTTCCAAAGAGTTCCCTGAAGAGATATATTTAAAAAAAAGTCCACAGCAGTTCGTGCAATTGCAGTCAAAGGTACTGGAAGAAATCATGAACAAATCTTTCAATAAATTTCTAAAGGGATTCCTGGAGGAAGTTCTGAAGCAAATATTGGCAGGACTCTTGGGATATTTCTTGAATCTGATTTAATCCTTAGATCATAGACGATTTTTTGGAGGAAAATGTAGCATTAGAAATTTAACCTTCCGTAACTCGCGCGGTTGACTACCTGCGTCAGCACCACGCCAATGCTGAGTACAAAAAGCGAGATTTTTTCAACGTGTTGTATACAAAATACAATAGCTCGATCGCTCGAGGGTTAAACAAATCGGGAAGAATTCTTGGAGAAATTACTAAAAAAAAGTCTAGAAAATTAAAAGATCTGCAGTAATTTAAAGAAAAAAATCTTGGTGTATTTCTAAAAGGGCTTTTGACAAATATGATGGAATAATCTCAAAATTAATTCTTGAAGAATCCTTGACATAATTTTTGAAGGAATCCCTAAAGAAAGGTTTCAAGAGAAGTAAGTACATGATGTAACTCCAGGAATATCTGATAATCTTCTGGAAAACTCCCCGGGAGGAGCTTTTGAAAGAGTCTCCTGAGATTTTAGCCCAGTTTCTTGTTTGAAAGGAATCGCTCAAGAAACTTCTTGGCCGATTCCTGGCAGAAACTTTCCACGGTGACTGCCATTTGAACTGTCATTTCTTCGCAACTGCGTACTGTGATCGAAGAAAAACAGTTTCTTGGACGATTCAGGCAAGGAATTTCCCATGCATCAAGATAGGCCGAAAAATTCCTTCTGAACTGCAAACAGCCCTTTTTCTAGAGGAATTCCTGAAGAAATGTCTTGGAGAATCCCAGAAGAATTTCTCAAAAGAATCTGGAGGAATTTACAGAGAAATTCTCCAGAAACTCCAACCAAATTTCAGAAAGCCTTCCTACAAAAATAAGGAGGAATTTTAGGATGAATACCCAGAGGATTCTTTGGAGAATTTCCTGCAAGAATCTCTTGAGAAATCATTGAAATAATAACTGGAGCTATCTTTGAGCAATTTAGCAATTCTCGAAAATACATTTTAAAAACTTCATGCCAATTGCGCCACCGCCACCGCCGCCACTGCGGACTTAAACTACTATATACGGCGCCGCCGGTGAAATGTGCTGCGGCGCACACGTCTAGCTTAGAGGGTTTGAAAAGTCGGTACTTTGAGGTCAAACTTTGACGCTTTGTTTTAAATATCTTCGGAGGTTATAAAATTCCGTTCTCTGGTACCTGAAACAACATCTTCAATAAATTTCAATTAATGTCCAATTGATAAAAATGTGCATTTTTGACTTTTTGAATCGTTCTTCAGAGACGCATTGGAAAAGGGTTCCTCAAAAAAAGTCCTTTTTTTTCAATTTTAAAAATTGCTCTGAAATGCGAAGAATTTTTTTTTTTTAAAGAATTTTTCTACATCATGAGCATTTTGGTAGAGAATATATTAGCGCATAAATAAGGAAAAAGTGTTCCTACAGTTTTCGCAATTTCAAATTTTTAGGAAGTGTACAAACTTTTAAAAACACAAGTGAAATCTTCAAGATAAAAGGTTAAATAATTATTTTTAGAAAATCAGAACTGCCATCCGTTTTATCAAAGATTTACAAAGTATCTCCAAAAATAAAGTTATGTTTAGTTCAAATAGACTATTTTTAAGGATGTTGTGAACATTTATAGTTAAATTCCGAAATGTATTCGTTAACTACTATTGAAAAATTTATCTGATTTTGAGTTGTGCATTTATTGCAGAACGGTTCTTTGTGAGATGAAAAGTTACGTAGTTCTTCATCATTTCTCCATCAAAATCTCAAAAATGACAAAAAATTTGAGTTGTGTCCCAATTGCAGGAAACCGACGATCATCAGAATGCTTTAGTCACCATAATGCAACCATATGTCACATTTTGTGTAATGGACAGTGGATTTTGACTACAGACTCTGCGTACATGTGATCAGTTTTATTAATTCCAACAACAAATTTGTAAAGCTACCCCATAAAATTATTAAGTAGTTTGAATTTTCGCTTCTGAAAGTCCAAAATGCCAAATTTGAATTTTCAGATTCGACTTCATTTTTGTATGGATGGACCACCCAGATGGATGTCCAATAAAATATTCAACATTGAAAGAGTATTCATCCCTGTAAGGCCGTCATAACACCGTCTACGATCCAATAATTTCAACCCATTGATGGATAATTTCTCGTACAGTGCCTCAGAACTTTCAATTAAGCCTCTTGGGCGACATTTAAAATCGTTTGTTTGTTTTCAACCAAATTTGGAATCCTTCTACAAATTACTCATCATCCAAATATGAACACACCAGCCATCAAGATACATATCGCAGTCTCCGCACAGCCATACGTTTCAGAATTCATATCCCGCAATGACAGGGCACAGATAAAAGAACATACGGGGTCGTGCCCGGAAAAAAATGAAGAAAACGAAGCAACACAATAATGAAGATAAACATCATTTCTCTTACAGCTGCACAGAATGGCAGCGTTCCTTGCCTCTTTCCTTCGCCCGGTTGTGATGTTTGCCTTCTAAAGTCAACAGCGATTATGTGTATTCATGAGTATATCCTCATTCTGGGCCGGTTTTCTGCAATGACGATTCTCTGTCCCAAACACGCTGCGTGGTCTTGTAGTCTGAATACATTGCATCTGATGGTCACATTAGGATTCATCTGGTGAAAGCGCACATTAACGCTAAGTTCATCCACCCGTGCTATCATTTCCACACGACGAACCTTAGGACGTTTCGTATACACTCACTGGATAATGGGTGATAAGTTGCATATTATTATTCCGATCCAACCATCGCATCGCATCGTCGTCGTCGCCGTCATTCACCGACCGTCTACGGCGGCCAACGCAATCATATTCACACAATTGTCGACTACAACGGACTACACACAATTTTAATGTCGCCATTTGGTCCCATAAGCCATGGTGTTAATTGCTACAATTGATTGCACTGCTCGGTTGGATCACGATCAACGAAGGAAAAGGAATCCATCAAAATCATTCAGCCATGATGATCACAATTGGCAATATTTCACGATACACATCCGGCCGGTATCTGGAAATCGCCTGGCACTGGCGACGCAGTGGCGTGCGTCAGGGAGAGCAGCGCACTTAGTGTATGCATAGATGCGTTGGTTATGTTTACCTTGGAGCCTTGCAATTTACATGTTGCGGATTATAATTTGTAGAGCACGCATAAAGTGGTCTTAGGGCAACGGTTTTCAAACTATATGTCACAGGTTGATTATCTGTGGGTTATTAATTAGTAAAACGTACGCCAATCAAGTACTTTTGAAATGCACGAGTAAAAAATGGTTCCATGTTCTCTATACACTTATTTCAACCACGTGCAGAGTCTCGACTCTTGAGGCAGCGTTGCCGGATGAGGTCGAGCTTCATGAGGCCCTCTCGACTACTCCTAGAGTACATTTAAAGCAGTAATTAGCGACGCAGCCGAGAGCACCGTCGGGTGAATCGATCGGATTCGATGGAACGATTGAGTCAATGAGGAATGTAAAGTAATCTTGAGGGTGAACAACACAGCGTGATCGTTCATGCTGCAGCATGGGACACGGCAGAATGTGGAACGTTACAAACGGAGGCAGAAGCAGCAAAGAAGAAAGAAGAAAAAAAAAACGTCGCCTGGAAGAATCGGAGTGCGAGAAATCGGAATTGCTGGGCCGTTCTCAAGAACCACGGAAGTTCAACCAGGGGCCGTTCATATATCACGTGGACAACTTTGAGGGGGGAGGGGGTTCATAGAAAGTCCATGCTTGTCCACGAGGAGGGGAGTAGGGGTTTACAAAATGTCCACGTGGACAATTTCATTCTACAACTTCCATAAAAAAATCTGAGTTATCAAAATGACAATTAATGAAACATTTCAAACCAATTTATATCAGAAGTTACCGTAGTATTAAGTATTTGTGATTTTAAGGTTTTTAGTCATCATGAAATCCTATATGCACTAAAGATATTTAGTAGTTGCGTAAAAACGGCTATCTCAGTCTTAATTTACGACGATTTATTTTATTCTACGATATTTAGTAGTTTCTGTTAGATTCTATTGAAACTTTACAAGCGTTTTGCCTTTCTCGTACACCAAGGTGTACCGAAAGGCTATATGTTCACTCCAAAAACGAAAATTTGATAGAGCCTCCGGAGGGGTCAAGTCTTATATACCAATCGACTCAGCTCGACGAATTGAGGTGACGTCTGTGTGTGTGTATGTGTGTGTGTGTGTGTGTGTGTGTATGTGTGTGTGTATGTGTGTGTACAAAAAAACTCACATCACTTTTTGGCAGTAAACCTCATCCGATTTCAATGACCGATGGTTCATTCGACGCGGAATCTGGTCCCATCGTTTCCTATTGAAAATGGTACGGATTGGTTCAGCCGTTCCGGAGATATGGCCATTTAGGTGTTCCGGAACGGTACCCCAGGAAGGGACCAGATATGAAAATGCATCAAACCTATGCATGCGATACATCAAACTACGGCATTTTCGATAACCTGATGAGCGGTAAGCAGAAAAATTGTCTAAGACCATATCTGAACCGGTAGTGAACCGGTTCTAGTCGTCCCGCTGGAAGTGGCCAAATATACAAGTGAACCAAACCCATGCATGTGACACATCAAACCACGACATTTTCGATAACCTGATGAGCGGTAAGCAGAAAAATAGTCTCAGATCATTTCTGAACCGGTAGTGTTCCGAAACCGGTTCTAGGCGTCCCGCTGGAAGTGGCCAAATATACAATTGAACCAAACCCATGCATGCGGCACATCAAACCACGGCATTTTAGATGACCTGATGGACAATGAGCAGGAAAATCAACTCAAACCATATCTGAACCGGTAGTGTTCCGGAACCGGTTCTAGTCGTCCCACTGGAAGTGGCCAAATATACAAGTGAACCAAACCCATGCATGTGACACATCAAACCACGGCATTTTCGATAACCTGATGAGCGGTAAGCAGAAAAATAGTCTCAGATCATATCTGAACCGGTAGTGATCCGAAACCGGTTCTAGGCGTCCCGCTGGAAGTGGCCAAATATACAATTGAACCAAACCCATACATGCGACACATCAAACCACGGCATTTTCGATGATCTGATGGACAATAAGCAGGAAAACCATCTCAGATCATATCTGAACCAGTAGTGTTCCGGAACCCGTTCCAGGGTTCCCACCGAAGTGGTTAAATCTGAAAGAGAAACAAACCCGTACATGCGTCACATCAAATAGCGGCTTTTTAGATTAGTTTTGAGTGGCCGGAAGAGGCCAAATGTAAAAGTGAACCAAATCCAGGCATGTGACACATCAAATCGTGGCTTTTGCGATAACCTGATGAACAGTTAGCTAGAAAATAGCCTTACGTCACTGGTAGTGGTCCGAAATTGGTTCAAAGAGTCCCGTCGAAATTGTCAAACCCTGCATGTGACACCTTCAATTTGCAGCGTTTTTGGTTAACCGAAGAGCAGTTAACAAGACAATAATGTTAGACCATATTTGGTTCAGCCGGTAGTTACCCGGAATCAGATCCGGGTAGTAAAATGTGAAATTTAACCAAACCCATGGATGCGGTACATCAAATCACGACCAGTCTTGTAAACATTCGACACTTTTTACTACCTTCATTTCGTTGCCGCAGTCGGGTGTCAGTCGGCTTTGTTACATTCGTGCGCTATCGTTACCTCTTACCTACACACAACACGAGCAGTAGAACGAAGACTGATCACGACTTATCGACAACCTGATGGAAAAATAGGGTCAGACCACATTAGATTCCCGGTAGTGTTGCGGGTTCAGCTGTGGCTTCGAAAGTGGTTAGAAGTAAAAGTGAAGCAAATCCATTCATGTGATATATCAAATCGCGGTGATTAGGTAAAGGTAAATAAATAGCAATAAAATATTCTCAGACCATAATTGGGACAACCGGTAGTGTCATGGTCCATGACTCATGGAATCAGATCCGGCTATCCCACCGGAAATTACCAAGTATAAAAATGAACCAAACCCATACATACGACACATCAGATCGCAGATTTTTTGATAATCTAATGAACGGTTAGCAAGAAAATAGCCTTAGATCAAATTAGAGACTAGCTGTTGTGCAGCAGAACCAACGTTCATGTGAAAAATTTAATCGTGGCTTTGTTTAATGGACTGATAAACATTAGGTATGAACAACAGTGACGAATAGGTCTAAGTTCTCATATATGAGAACAAAATATAGACAAAACTAAAGCGATCTCATCAAATTGTACCATTTCAGATTCCTAAGGTGTAAAGTTATAGCAGGATTGGTCAACGTTGAATGGAAAAATAAGAATTTGATCGCGTAAACAGAAGATGGTGGCTGTTTTAAGGAATTTTGAGCTCTAAAACTATGTAAAATAAGTGTATTTGGTATGGAAAATTTGTTTGGAGTCCACCAGAGCGGTCCAAAGTCCAAGATAATGGCCAAGTATTCAAGTTAGTGCCTATTTTAAAGGATTTTTAATTCTTGCATTATGGGCATATTTTGTATGAAAATATGTCCAGAATTCAAAATTTGTAATCAGAAAACCCAAGTTGTGCGCTGTTTCACAAGGTCTGCAATATGACTATAGTTTGAATGGGGAAGAATGCCGGTCTTCGTCTAAAACTGGTAACCAGAAAATCATAAACGACATGCCAAAATTCATTACGGCGACTATTTTATGTAATTTTAGGTGCAGAGTCCAAAAATGAATACCAGAACATCCAAGATGGTGTCTCGATGTTCAAGATGGCGGTTGGTTTAGTTGGGGTAGATATCCGGAGTCATAAAATGATGACCGGAAAATCTAAAATGACGTTTCAAAATTTTGCAGCTTCATGACACTTGTTTGGTTTGAGTTTTGGATCGTTGTCTTATATTTTCTGAAAATTGGATGTTATGCTAATATAAAATGAATCCATATTGAGTAGATTTAGCAAGCAGTTTTCATTTTGTATTTATGTCAATGTCATCTACATGTCGCTCGAGTTTTGTTGAAAGGGTATTTTAAAGCACGAGAAAGGCACCATCACCGCTAGGTGGATTAATTAGGGTTTTTTAATGTTTTATCTTGCTATTAGAGTTTAGTGATATAACGAAGTCTTAATAATTTTGTTTACATACTGCATGCAATTTAACATTTTTTTATATTTTTAAACAGCTATTTTGCCAAGATCTAAGCAATAAGAATATTTCATTCCCAAGATTCTGAAAATGTTTTGCCGGAAGTCACCTGATTCCATATAGAAACATTTGCAATTTTACCAAATAAAAAAAAGAACTTGAAATATGCATCTGTAATTTCAGATTCTGACAGATCTTTTAATGTCACAAATTACTAGGCCCCAATGGACTTTGGAATAGCAATTCCAAAATTCGAGTTTTCTGACAGTTTTTAAGTAGTATTAAAAAACAGAGGCAATGCAACAATTGTGAACAATTTTGAACAAAAAAAATATTTTTTTCAGTTTTTTTCTCTGTTTACGTGGCACTAAGGGAGGGGGTGGGGGTTAGCGAAATGTCCACGCTTGTCGACGGGGAGGGGAGATGGGGTCAAAAATCAAGATTTTTCTATCCACGTGGTATATGGACGGCCCCCCAGAAGCTTAACGCATCCAGCAAATGCTTTGTGCCGCGAGCCTAAATGTGCAGAGATAAAGACGGAGGATTCTTGACTGACTAATATGAGGTGATCGAAAAGTCGCAACAGCACTTCGACGAACACCTTAATTATGCAGAGAATACATGCAATGATAACTAAGGCAGGGGAAAAAATAACTACATCAGCACGACAGATAAAGGAAACCTAGCAACTTCCTCGTTGAGTGAAATTGCCATTCAACAGCTCGAAAACAATATTCCATCTGGTAAGGATAGTATTGCAGCTGAACTCATTAAGATAGACCCGGAAAAGTTGGCCAACCTTTTAGAATGAGAGTTTTTCACCCCAAAAATTATGAAAATTGATCAATATTTCGAAAAGTTATGACTAAATGTTGGTTCTTGATCAAAAAATTTTAATTGACGATGGCACTTTCAACGTATGGATTGGAATTATAATGAATTCGAATTCTGTTTTTTATTTTGGGGCGTAACTAGGTATGTTTTGAAGATGCTTTGGCATGTATAACTTTTTGCAAAAAAGATTTGGGAATCATATTTTACACATAGTGGGGCAAAGGTTCGAATTGTGGGGCAAGAGTTCGATTCATGTGGCAACCTCAGGTAAAAACCTAAATTTCTTCAAAATGTGCATTTTATCACTAAAAAATTAAGAAAAAAATGAGGTAATTCTATCGAAGTTATAAAAATTTGCGGTTTTATCTGGATTTGGCGAAATACCACTAATTATTGGTGTAGTTAATTTAATCATAATCTGAAAAAAAATCAGATCGAAATTTTAAATGTATTCCACATCAAACATCAGATGTTAATTTGTTTCAGGTATTCTTATGACTAAAGTGTCAAAATATTGTGTTTCAGTTAGCTAAACTCGACATTCACTAGACTCAAACTTTTGCCCTAGCGGTGGGACAAGAGTTCGAATTGAATCACCAAACGGTATTCATTTATTTTTTCCTGCTTTGGTTTTTTGATAAACGTTGAATTTTTAACTGCCTCACATTACTCTAAATGACCATTAGATTCAGTGAATGATTGAGAACGAACGGTGCGCTGAAAATGTACTGATCAATTCTACTAGAATTACAGATTGTCTAGCTAGCTTAGTGGAAATGTGACAAAAAGGAGACAGTCCATAAAATGAAATGAACTCCCGAGCAAAGGCGAATAACAAAATGATAACAAGTTCTGTTACCCGGTTATCATTTGTTTGATAATTGAGTTTGTTATTATTTAGGTTGAACTTAGAGCCAACATAACAAAAATGACAACCCAAATTTACTTCCCGAATACCAACATGGTAAGAAGTTAAGTTATCATTGAGTTTAAGTTGATAACACATTGTGTTATACCATATTTTGTTCAACATTGCATTTAGTTATCGACATGAAAAAATACAGCGGATTGATAACTGGTTTTGTTATCAATTAGTTATCATTCAGAGCTTAGTTATCATTCTTGATTTTGTGGATTTCAGTTTTTTATTTTTCTAATTTTTATTTCTGTACATCCCTACACTTTTATGTTTTTCCTGGAAGCTTATTTGGTTTACCGATTTTTTGAAACGAAAACACTTTTTCGTTCACTTTTGACAACTGATGAGTGAAATTAAGTGATCTTCTTGTAGGATGCGCCTCAAAGATTCCCAATTTTCAAAGGCCGAAAAGGCCATAGGCTAGAAGAAAATAGGATAATGCTGCTTTTTTCTTGAATGTTATCAAGATTTTCGCTATTTTCAGTATTTGAGATTGTTAATATGCTTTTTTGTTTTTCCATATTCTGAAAAAAATATCTATTTGTACCGACATTTCGAGCTCTCTTAGCAGAATACCCTCATCCGAAGCTGATTTCTCTTGTTTATCTTAACCATTTACCATGATGTTGCTTGAGAATGTTCCTACTATTTTAGTTTTTTTTTTCAATGAGAAAAGCTTAATCAATATGCTTCCAAAATTCTAGTGAAAATTTCTTCCTAAAAATTCCTAAACATTCTTACTGGGGAATGTCTTGAGAGTACTTTCGATGATTTTCTATGCATTTATTCCTTAAGAAATTTAGGAAGTTATCTAGGAATTTATTCCGAAGTTTCTCGAAGGAAACTCCTAATATGTCTCTAAGCACAAGAGGTTGCTTCATAAATGTCTGCTAGAATTCCCCTAGAAAATCTTTCATGAAATTCTTCATAAGTTCTTCCAGAAAGCCATTAATTTGAAATTCCTTCAGAAATGTCTAAGGGTATTCCGTTGGAAAATCTGAGAATGATTTTATATAAAATTTCTCCAAATTCTTTTGAAAGCCTTCCACGGATTTCTTTACAAATTTCTTGGATTTCTTCATAAGACCTTCTTAGGGATTTTTTAGAATATTCTAAAGAAATTCCTTAAGCAATTTTTGCAGGGATTCCTTCAAACATTCGTCCAAAAATTCATCCTTTAAGAGTTTCTTCACGAACTACTCCAGCAATTCCTGCAAGTATTACTATATGAATTCCATTGGAAGTTCTTGTTGAAATATCTCCTGGATTTTCATATGCACCGAATATTACAGCAGAATACACTTAAAAATTCCTGCATAATTTCATTTAGTAATTCCAGCAGGAATTCTTTCAAAGATTCCAACAAAAATTAAAATAAATTTCTTTAGAAATTCCTGCTAAAATTTATCCATATCCATGGTTTGTCTAATGATTACTGAAAATTTTCTTACAGATCTTCAGGGAAATACTTTTACTAAACTTCAGAAGAAATCTTTGGTGGTAAAACCAATTAAACTAATCACTGAAAATTTATTAAATAGATCGTTTGAAATTTTCTGAAATTAAGTAAATTAAGTATTTTTTGAAATCTGTTAAACAAATAAAAAACAGAACAAGAGAAAAAATACTTTTAGAAAGATATTTTCAAGACATTTATGAATCATTTGGTAAGGATTCTGAAATGTCATTTCGAATGGTTGTGCTGGTCTTAGTCAGAAATTCATTTCTTCAAAACATCAAAATCGAATTAAAAAAGAAACTGCGAAAAAAATGAATAACTTTAAACTTTTGCACTGGAGCGGACCTGGTGTGATGGTTAGAACTCTTGACTATCACGCCGTGGACCTGGGATCGAATCCCACTCCCGACAAACTCACAAAATGTGAGTTCTTCCTTTGGAAGGGAAGTAAAGTGTGGGTCCCGAGATGAACTAGTTTAGGGCTAAAAATTTCGTTAATACAGATAAAAAAAAACTTTTGCAAATTAACAATATCCAATTGTCGTGGGGCGTCAATCTGGATGCTTACCAAGGGCGCCATGAGACCATGCTACGGATCTGCCTCTATTGCAAAGAACCAACGATATCTGTCTGAGTGTGCATTTACTTCCCAACATTTCGCTGAAGTCTAAGTTGTAATCATTTCGCCAGAACTTGATCACGCTGGTACCACATTTCCAAGAAGTTCCAGTGTACGCTACTGTTAACTCTTCAAATTATCATTATAGATTCATCGCCGGATCCCTTCGATGGCGGGACATTCCCCGAATACTAAATACCACCGGTGATTGCGATCATAAATATTTAAGCGCCCAAAGAGTCCCATTATACAAAAATAGTCAACTCACCACCGTAGCACGGCGGCAGCTCATCCGGTGTCGCCGTTCGTCCCAGGCACCAGTGGCGGGAATTCTTCCAGGTCGCACCGCGTTGGACATGCCGAAACTCGGACAGATACCGTGCGATCGGCTCCCGCAGCAGCGTGATGTAGAAGTACCGCCGCTTGGCCGTTTCGCCCTCGTTCTTGTCCAGCTCGGAGTCCACACATCCGGTCAGTTCGGTCCAGTCAGCATGCAGGCCACACTTCCAACCGGTCGAGTACCGCGAAAACAGCCAATTCTCGTTGCGGTGCGGTCGGAAGCAGTAGCACCGTTTCTTCTTTCGCTGACAAGTGCACGGTCGCTGGAAGGCAAGAAGGAAAAAATGGGAACATTGAATTTATATTGTTTACAATTTTCTGAGCATTCAAATAACCCATTCATTCAGCAAACTCGGAAAGGGCGTACCGAGTGCACATCGCAAGCTATAACAATAAATGCATAATTTAAGCTTATTGCTTGTTTTTGGTCATATCGAGGGAAAGAAAATGATGAAACAGACGATAAATGCCATCGGATTGGCTTTTTTTAGAGGCCGTCCGGTTGTTCGTCGTATTCATTGAGTTAGGGAAACCGGTGTTTGCTTTCGGATTTTGTTTGCTTTTTCTACTATATAAACAACCGTGCGGAACCGGTGTGTGGGGAGTACACCTAGAGATACGCAAACTCAGGACGACAGTCAGAAATCATGAAAAAATATTACATTCTGGCGTGCATGGTTACGAGGCACTGCAGCTCGGTTCAGCAATGAATTTCTATTTTTGAATGCAATGGGAAAGGATGAACGGGTTTTGAACAGAGATTGAATGCAAACTCCGAAATATTTCAAATTGGAGATTTGTAATTTTTCTAATATTTTTTTTTTATCAATGTATATTTTAACTTAAAGCTAATTATATACACTTGGCTTTACTTATGATAAGGTTACAATTTTTATTTTCATTCAATTTTCCGTGAAATTATGTGAAATAGTTAAAAAAAATAACAAACATCTTAAACTAGTCTTTTAGCATTGTGTTCATTGATTTTAAATTACCCTAAACTCAACTTTTAAAGAAAAAAAATAAACAATTAATAAACTGGAAGTTTACAACCCATATTATGAACATATACTTTTCTTATGAAGGAGAGCCATTCAGTACATTAAAATCCCAATTGATGCCCAAAACGGGCAATTCACAGATTGAGTTTCAGCGTAAATTGGGGCAGAGCTTTTTGGGACCCGGGGGAGCGTTATTTGAAGTTTAGTGCATAATAGGGCATTATAATGATTTGGTTTGTTAAAATCGAAATGTCAAAGGTTTTTGATGAGTTTCATGGAGCACAATCAACAATTTACTAGTATTGAAAAGTATAGTGGAAGTGGTTCTCATTCTAAGGTCACGTGCCAGGCGAATTTCTCCTGAAAAAGACGGAATGAAATTGTTTTTTTTATTCTTCCCGATTGGGAATACTCACTAAAACATAGCTGCATTACGAAGCTCTGTACCTCCGATTTTGGAGTTACGGGCTACGTACGTCACTTTCTTAAGTGACCGCAAGTGCTAGAAAAAAGGAAAAATGTTTTCTGGAATGTCCTTCTCAAGGAGCAGAATTATCAGTATGAATTTGAAATCAGTGGTTTTCAATTTATGATCACTAACTATTATAATTTCTCAAGAGTTGAAAGTGGTAAAAAGCAATGTGAATGTTTTACGATTCAGTCATGTTAAGGAACAGGACCATCCATTTAGATATTTTTCAAAGAGCAATGGTCACGGAGATATCTGAAAAACGAAGCGTAGGGGCAACAGTCAAAGAATCCGAACAACTGTTTAAGAGAAAAGCAAGTAGTTCCAAATCTGGCATCACGGGCCACGTGAATTTCTCAAGTACTAGGAGGAAGTGCTTATTGTTTCTCTGATTGTCCATCTCAAGGAGCAGAACCGTCAATGAAAAGCACTCCTGATCCCTTCTAAACTCCCTGAAATGCGTTCAAAAACCCCTAACAGAAGTTAATAACTCAATAGAATAAACTAACTTCAGCTCTAATTAGTACCAGAAAAGTCTGGATGACATAGATCACCAAGTGAATATTCCAATAGTTACGCTATGAGGACTCAAGAGTAGCGTTCGCTCCCAGTGCTGAAAATGCCATTTTGACTTATCTAGATTCAATCACCCACAGCGACACGGGGATAGTGTCTTCCTCGTATATATTATTTTCATCCCTGAGGAAGACACTATCCCCGTATCGAAGAGTCAAGATTACAGTCGATTTCCAACAGCAAAAAAAAATAACTTTTAGTTTTGTCATCAAACCTTACCATAAAATACAGCGAATAATCATATACCTTTTGTCCAAACTTATTTTCACGCTCTATTCTGCTCAAACTTGTGGTTTGTTGATTTTAGTATTCCAAAACGATTTCTCCCATTCCAGTTGCCTACATTAGTTCCTGCTCAATAAATCTTCAGCAAACTGCAATCACCACCAGCGCCAAGTGCTCATTCCATCCAATTCACCACAAGGCCCCATTTTCGATTTCCTTAGCCATCATCCTAAACCTAAACTGGAACCAAGCCGGTGCGGTGGCTAGGAAATCTCGAATCGGCAGTGCAGACGACGACAACGACGACGTCGTTCATCGTCGTCATCGCCGCCGCCGCGCCGTCGCGGCTAACCACCATCAGGGAAGCATCCCTGATGGCAATGTGCTTCGTGCAATTTTATAATGTTCTATTCTTGCCGGTATGCACTAGGAAGGAGGCTTCAGTGGTGACGATAACGAAGACGACCAAGTCACCATTGGCAAACGAATCACGTACCAATACTCAAAATATTTAAATTTGATGCACATGCACATTTGTTCATGATCACTCTGCTTCTTGCCGTGTCGCGTCGTCGTTCGACCTAAGTGCAACGTTGGTACCTATATCTCAGCATAAGACCAGCAGCACGGACGACTACGACGACGACGACGACGACGGCCGCTCAACTGCTGTTCCTTCTCGATAAGAAACCGTGCACCAGCAGGTACCGGGAAGCACGGTAAAAGACATAGGTACTGTGTTCCTTGAGAATAGGGCTACCATATGCACAAATTAAATAACAGTTGATTGAAAGCAAAGATAGACTGTTTTTGGAACAAAATTTATAATCATGGAGAGCCTCACAGAATGCATGAGTCCTTTGAAAAAAGGGGGCTGCAAAATGGTGGGTCGGCTTCTACGGACCAATCGATGACAAAGACCGCCAGCTAAGAATTGTGTGCTTAGCTGGCAGAGCAGCATGGGCAGTTGGGCACTGTTGCCTTTCTGACTTCAGCTAGATTGAGGAGGTACGTCTCGAACGTCTGTTCACCAACGAGATGCGTCTCAAACAGCGTCTGTACTGGCATCCAGAGGCTAAGTATGAAATGCTCCTCCACCGGAGGCTATACTTGAGGTGGTAGCCACACCACGATGTATAGGGGATCTTGGGCAAACAACCTACTGTTAAAGAAATTCAAGAACCGTTACAGAAACTGAAAATGAAAGATTGCGAACTGATTCAACGGTAACAGCTTTTGGCGCGAAACAACGGACATAAATTGGAACTTGAAATGTACTAACCCTAGCCCAGCAGGGTGAACTGGCACAACAAGCCAACAGCAGGGGCTAGTGTGACCACGATCGCTTCATAAGCGGATGGTCTTGGGTTCGAACGCTGGCCCTTCATCGGGGGCTCTCTTGCAAGCCAAAATCTCCCCACCCACCCGAGAGGCAGTTGACCCTCTTCCGAGCTCATAACTGTAACGGACCCGGATAATTGAATATCGGTGAAACGATAACTCATAATGGACCTTCAACCATACTGGAAAAGGAACAGCAGCCAAACATCAACATCCACGTGTTCATCATTCTATCAAGGTCAGAGTAGAAAAGTGAAAGCAACTCAAATACCAGTTCGATATAGTAGAATTAGAATAATGTTAGGCGCTGCACAAACCGTAGGTGCAGTTGTAAAAAAGCTGTAAATTAGGTTAAGTTAAAAAAAAAATCAGGCATGCCGTATGAAGCTTGAAATTCTTGGACTGAGCGAAGTCCGTTGGCCGAACTTTGGAGAACACAGATTAAGGTCGGGCCAAATTATGTTATACTCTGGCCTACGAGGTGAACTAAGTCCCCGTCACCGCTGCTCTTATGAAGTGGGAACCGAGGATAATTGTAGCCAGATTCAGAACACGGGTTTGAAACCTCACCACGATTAAACCAATGCAGCCGAAATGCAAGATAAAAAGAACTTGTACAGTCAACTGAATGCTGTCGTGGATAAGATTCCAGGTGATATGTATCAAGATCCTCATGAATGATATCAACGCGAAGCTTAGTTCCGAAAACTTGGACTATGAGCACGCCATGGGACGCCATTGTCTCGGAGAAATGAGCGAGAATGGAGATCTGTTTGCAGATTTTTGTGGCAGCAATGGTGATTGAGGAATCGCCCTTTCCCCATCGACCAGTGCACAAAGTGATATAGGATTCCCATGATGACGTCACGGAAAATCAAATCGACTATATCTGCATCAGCGGATAATGGAGACAAAGCCTTCTTGAAGTACGGAACAAACGTAACGCCAATACTGCGTCCGACCATCATCTACTAACCAGCGAGATCCGATTGCGCATAGCGAGGAACCATCGGCAGCAGGAGACATTCGGCTTCGGTTTAACATACGCCGATTGAAAAGGTCCTTGTTGCGGATATTCTGGAAGGTGGCAGCGTAGAAGATTAATGGAGTGGATCATAGATGATACCTGTAGGAAGATAGAGGAGCAAAGGAGCACCAAAACCGCGAAAGAGGGAACGAAAACACGAGGAGCCAAAGCCGCAGCACGTCAGCGCTATTCGAGAACGAAGTGAAACGCTCATGTAGATGGGCCAAAAGAGCGTGGGTGAACTTCCTAGCTGACGAAGGCGAGAAACCCGCAAATACCGGCGACATTCATCTCTCTACGATGCCTCACCTCACTTAGTTGGACTAAGATGTGAAAAACACATCTGGACAGCTATTGACCGACCCGGCTGACCGCTGAAACGCTAGTTCGAGTACTTTGGAAGCCGCAGCATGATTCGCCAAGGGTTCGACGTAAGTATTACTCGCGTCAACACAGAAGCTCCATTATTGCAGAAGATAGAAACATTTCAGCCGAAATGCTCAAAGCTGTCCCCGTAGTATCTGCACAAGGGCGTAGCCAGAAGAGGGCAGGGGGGCCGTGCCCCCCCCCCTTGCAGCCAGTTTTTTTTTAATTCGGGCCAACTTAAAGAATATAAACAATTTAGAGTTCCAGAAAAAAATATTTAAAAATAAACTATTATAATAATTGAGGATTTTATCCACAATTATCAAACCGATACTTCTGCAAGGATGCATCGACGAATTCCTTCAAGAATTGTTCCATAGCTTCCTTCTTTTCATATTTTTTTCGTACAGAAATTCTTCCAGGAATTTGTTAAGAAAGCATCCTGGGATTTCCTAAGGAATGCATCATGGGATTGCTTCCGGGATTCCTCCAAGTTTTCCTTCAAGCATTCATCCGGGAATATTCTCTGTTTTTCTTTCGGGAGCAACTCCAGGGATTATTTAAAAATATCCTCCAAGGTTTCTCCCAGGAACACTTTTTAGAATTCCTCCAGGAGTTCCTCTTGGAATTCTTTCAGGAACTCCTCCAGGAATCAATCCAGTAATTCATCCAGGGACTGTTTAGGGATTGCCCTAGGAATGCCCCTAGGAATTGCTTCCGGGATTCTTCCTGGGGTTTCTTTTCAGGAACTGCTACAGGGATTCCTCAAGGAGTTCCTCCACGAACTCTACTTAGAATTGCTTCAGGATTTCCCCAAGGATTCCATCTGCAATTTTTTCAGGATTTTTTCCTGGGATTTCTCCAGGAATTTCTTCAGAAATTCCTCCAGGAATTATTCCAGGGATTCCTCTGGGAATTGCTGCAGGGATTCCTCTAAAAATTCATCCAAGGACTATATCAGAAATGCCTCTAGAGATTCCTCCAGAAATTCGACCAAGTTTACGTCCAGGTTCTATTGTATTTTATACTGATGGGTCCAAGATGGGAGAAAATACTGGAGGTGGTGTTTTTGGCCCCGGTATCAGTAAAGCTATACCAATGGGATGCAGTCCCACTGTATTTCAAGCGGAAGTTCAAGCCATTCTGGAGTGTGCCAACATTCGTCTGAAAAGACGAAGGTTTGCCAAGATCTGTAATTTTTTCGGACAGTGAGGCGGCTTTAAATGCGCTAAAAGCTTTCACGTGTCAATCAAAGCTAGTGTGGGAATGCATTTTTTCTCTGAAGCAATTGGCCAGTAGGAACGAGGTAACTTCATACTGGGTGCCCGGTCATTGTGGAATTCTGGGAAATGAAAACGCCGATAATTTAACTAGACAGGGTGCGGCATCATTACGATGAGCACCTCAATTTACGTGGCGGCAGCATTACGATGAGCACCTCAATGGCGACGTTGCAAGTACCGAAGGTGGCGTGGTAACAGATTTAGGAGTATGTGCACAGTACTTCCGGCCCCTGACCTCCAAGAGATTGAGGAGGAGGTTGGCCGGTTGAAAAACAACAAAGCCGCTGGAGCAGATCAACTACCAAGCGAGCTTCTAAAATACGGTGGAGGAAGCACTGGTGAGAGCGCTACACTGGGTCATTACCAAGAATTGGGTGGAGGTAGTATTACCGGAGGAATGGATGGAAGGTACCGTGTGTCCCATCTACAAAAAGGGCGACAAGTTAGATTGCGGGAACTATCGCGCGATCACACTACTGAGCGCTGCCTACAAGATACTCTCTCAAATTTTATGCCGCCGTCTATCACCGATTGCAAGAGAGTTCGTGGGGCAATACCAGGCTGGATTCATGGGTGAACGCGCTACAACGGATCAGATGTTCGCCATCCGCCAGGTGTTGCAGAAATGCCGCGAATACAACGTGCCCACACATCACTTGTCCATCGATTTCAAAACGGCGTATGATACAATCGATCGAGAACAGCTATGGCAGATTATGCACGAATACGGATTCCCGGATAAACTCATACGATTGATCAAGGCGACGATGGATCGAGTGATGTGCGTAGTTCGAGTATCAGGGACACTCTCGAGTCCCTTCGAATCTCGCAGAGGGTTACGGCAAGGTGATGGGCTTTCGTGCTTGCTGTTCAACATTGCGTTAGAAGGTGTAATAAAGAGAGCGGAGATTAACACGAGTGGTACGATTTTCACGAAGTCTGTTCAGCTGCTTGGTTTCGCTGATGATATTGATATTATTGCTCGTAAATTTAAGACGATGGCGGAAACGTACATCCGACTAAAGAGTGAAGCCAGGCCAATCGGATTAGTCATTAATGTGTCGAAGACAAAGTACATGATGGCAAAGGGCTCCAGGGAGGAATCACCGCGCCCGCCACCCCGAATTCATATCGACGGTGATGAAATCGAGGCGGTTGAAGAATTCGTGTAGCTGGTGATCGCCGATAACGACACCAGCAGAGAAATTCAGAGGCGCATTGTGGCAGGAAATCGTGCCTACTTTGGACTCCGCAAAACTCTACGATCGAATAAAGTTCGTCGTAACACGAAGTTGACTATCTACAAAACGCTGATTAGACCGGTCGTCCTCTATGGGCACGAAACATGAGCGAGTCATGTCATCAGGATGTCGGATAGCAACCCGACTAAAATGGTTCTCGAGAGTCATCCGACCGGTACAAGAAGACGTGGAGCGCAGCGAGCTAGGTGGGTCGACCAAGTGGAGGACGATCTGCGGACCCTACGCAGAGTGCGGAACTGGAGACAAACTGCCATGGACCGAGTGGAATGGAGGAGGCTACTATGTACAGCAGAGGCCACCCCGGCCTTAGCCTGATTGGTAAGTAAGGGTGCGGCATCAAGCTTTGTAGACCCTGAACCTTTCTGTGGAGTTCCTGAGTGTGCTCTTCGGATGAAACTAAAAACTTGGAAAATGTCCACGGTAGAATCTAATTTGAATGCCACGGATACATCCAAGCAAGCAAAAAGGTTCATAAAACCCAGTGCAGAAAAAGCCAGGTCCATACTGAATCTAAACAAAAGAGATCTCAGGGTAATTACTGGTCTGATGACTGGCCACTGCCCGAGTAAATATCATCTAAGTAAGATTGGAAAAATCCAATCCTCCGAGTATCGTTTCTATCAAACGGAAAACGAAACTGCCGAGCATTTACTCTGCAACTGCGGAGTGCTGTACCATCACAGATTGGCGATATTTGGTAAAGGGTTTCAAGAGCCCTTGGATATTTGGAGAAGTAATCCCAACAGGGTAATAAACTTTATAAAACGAGTTGTGCCTAGTTGGGATCAGGTGTTACATCAACCATTGTCCATCACAGCTCAATTGTGACAGGATACTTGACTAGCACCAAATTAAATATGGGTCGTACTACAATATTCCTAAAGAATGGACGCAGTGGTTAAAAGGCTCCACAGATGAGAAAAAAAAATCCATGATTGCCTTGGTGATCGTGACGTTTAATCAGGATAATAATTATAATTATTCATTGAATAATTATTCAGCAGCCTACTAATATGGTCACCCTATCAAAGCATACGTCAAGGGACGTATATTTTTACCCACACCGCGTAGTCGCACGATGAAAGCTTCTCCGAACTGTCTCCGCAGCACCGCAATGCAATCGCTCTTTATCATCCGCTCGGAATTGTATTTGTGATCGCGTTTTCATAATACTTAGCATCCAATCGTTTGGTTTGCCGTCTTCAGTAGAGGAGGAGGAATTTACTACCCAGGAAATTTAGCGCTACTCGAGCGTACAGAACATTCCCGAGGCGTTTCGGGCATTTCGGGAATATTTTAATTTCTCAAGAGCCGCTGATTTATCGTTGCGTGGGGTTTTGTGGATGCAGCGGTTTGTCTAGTGATGAATTTTACGAGCCTTAAAAGTCACCTTCTTCAAAAGCAAAATTTATTCAGATTCAAATTCGCAAGCATATGTGTCTAAGACGGTTGAAATGAAAAGCCAAAAGTAATTTCGCTTTATGTTGCCGAAACGAATAGAACTCTATATTATTTAGAAATTAAATACTGAAATGAAAAAGTGAAAGCATATTAGCAAAATTTGATTACTCTCCTCCTTATTAATTGCTATCAACTATTTTGAAGCAAAATAAAAACCAATTTGAGTAAAATTGATTTTTATTTATAGACAAATGAAAATGAAACAGAACTCGATTGAGAAAAACGTAAAAACCTGTGTCCTTAGTGTGGTTCTGATTAAAGGTTTAAACTGGATAATTGGTGTTTTTCTGGAAATTTCGAATTTCAGTTAAACAAATAACATTGATTAATTATTTATTATCACCGACGTTTCGGTCCGGCTGTTGGACCATTTTCAAGACTCGTTACACAAATCAACAAGTCACTTAATGCTGTTTTCATCAGCAGTCAGTTAAAATTAGTTATACCTCTGGTGCACTTTTGGACCATTCCACCATTTATATAGACATGTAACGATCCATATTTTTCCTACTTGGGGCATACGGCCCTACGGTTTGAACGTCACGAGCAAAGCTTCCAATTTTAATTATGCGCGCACTGGCGGCGGATAGAGGAAGCACTGAGTGTTATTTTGAGTATCATTTTGAGCTCCGCATAGATCTCATTACTCTAGCATCCCAACTAGTTAGAAAACCCAACTCTGTTTGTCCTTCGCTGTACCAAATTTTATATGGGAATTTCGTATACGCGAAAAGAGGCCAAATATGAGGAACCTTAAAGATTGAGTGAGATGACAATATTAAAAAAAATGCGTTCTTCACAAAATTGTGTGTGAGGGTAATTGTGTTGGACAAAAACCGGTGAGAACAATGTCTCTTCGCGTTCCTTAAATCATTTCCGTGCTAGTTGTCGAGCTAATCAGAAGCCAATTTTCCCAAAGTGAGTCTTGTTGCTCAAAAGAAGTGCTAATAGTATTACAAGTGTGAATTCATCCTAGAAGTGCAAAGTAAGGCTACTTGTGACTATATATGCCTAAATAAATTAAATAATAGGTTGTTTTAGGGCTATTAGGTAGTTGGCTGCTAAGCAGAAGAATTTAAATTCTGAGGAAAAGTGCCCTCGGCTTAACCGCGTGCTCCCAGTTGAGCCAGAGGAAGGTAAGGCATACCGTGGTGATTTTCGGAGAAAAGTTGAGCATTAATTATATCGTTCAACAGGAATCAAACCCACTGTTCAACGTGGGTTTTTGGTTTGGACCGGCAAAAATCCCGAAAGGTGGATTAAACTTTGTATTCGGTGGACGGAACAGGCGATTTGGCTCACCCTAGTGCAATCAGGGGGCCGTTTGACGTAGGGCTCGCCTAGCCGGAAAATTCTCGTCGCAGCTACCACCGGTGTGATTCGTTGATGTCACGCTGCTGTTAATACGTCATCAACCGTTCGTCACCGCTACACCGCCATTTCGATTTCGCCGCCACCACGAAAACGCCGCTAGTAGTCGGGATCCACGTCATCGAACGACCCGTGCTGCCACCTAGGCGTTGGTGTGTAAAGTGGATTATCTGCTCGTGATAGGATGCCCGAGTAGAAAGTATCGTCCTGAAATCTCCGCCACGATACCTGCACCCACGGGAGGACCTCCCGAATGCTCCGTAAAGCCGATTCGAAGCTGAAACCGAGTGCCGTGGTACCGAAGAAATAAGGTCAGACCATTCTTTTTATCTTTTCCTAGTTGTAAGCCCAGAAACCTTGATAGGAGTGACGTCACCATAGGGAACATTAATGTCGAGAAAGTGAACAGGCCATAAATCGAACAATATAATTGTAATTTTGCGCAATCCCAGTTCCCTTTGATTGTCCCGGTGACGAAACACGTTAATGCTTTAAGGTTTCGGATTCACGAGTATTTTTAACACTCCGCGTTTTCTGCCATTATCCTCTCATTGAAGGTTCGAATTTGTGAATGAAAAATTCTTGGTGATTTTGACTTCGTTTGGGTTTGTGAGAATGATTTCGGGTGTGTTTGAGCTTCTATTAACCGCCCTCAGATAGGGTCTCGGTCGGGTAATTATACATGCCTCAGTGGTCTCTCCCGCTGGAAAGTGGCGCTTAAGCCACTGTAGGTTGCTCTGCTCAAGTTCATTCGTTACAGACATCACAGTTTATTGTGCGAAACCAAACATAATGAATATGAAAACAGTTCAATAAAGTTTTGTTACTTTTTCACTATGGTTCCACATTCCGACTGGAGCTGACCCTTCTCCCAGCTTGGTAAGCTTCAATCACTTTAAAAGATAATTATTAGCTCTCACTAAACTTTAAATTGATTTAAAAGTTATGAATCACCCTACTGTACAGTTGAATTATTTAATGCTTCTTTATTCTATTCTTATTTTATTCGTATCACACAAAAAACTGATTTCAAATGTTTAATACCTTTTCAAAAAATAATTTCAGCTTTGAGAATTTTCCTCAAAATAAATAACTAGTGTCAATAAAATTATCAATTATGTGTATGCAATATGAATTATTTAATATCGTAGAATACTTGGGATAAAATATAAACAGGTGTGAACAATGGTATGTGCGAAATTGAGAAAGTGTATAAGTTGTGTTGACTGAAATAATATAAAAGTCAAACGTGTATTGAAGTTTCTGAAGTCATGTTTGTTAAAAAGTTCTTCAAATCATCCTCATTTAATAGCTGAGAAACTGATTATGAAAATCCAAGCTGAATGTGTGATAAGATATTATAACGTCAATAAAGATAAAAACCTATACTGTATGTTCTGTATATTTACTTTGTTTGGTTCCGCACAATAAACAGCGATACACTGAATAAAATTGTCAAAAAATAGTATTATTCAATGCAATATTGCACAATGATACCACCACGATCCACCAAAACATCGATGCACAGTGTGATCCTCAGGATTACCTCTATCAAATCCTGCAGGAGTTGTATCCCCGCTTTTCACCCAATCAAAGAAGACGATATTCGAAAATTTCGTGTTTTTTTGTAGAAAAATGAGCATATCTTATCGACGCATTCATGGATTTTTAAAAAAATTGTCTGAAAATAATTGTATTTCTCAGATTTTAACTTTTGTAGAAGACTCAAACTGCGTAGAATTTAATACAAAAAAGTAATTTGAAAAAAAACGAATTCCTGGGTATACTCTACAATAATTTTCAAAAATCGCTCTAGCTCAATATGCAAATGACCTACAAATTTGGTGTCTTCAGCAAAGTTTCTCCAAATAGATTGATGAAAAACTTTTTGGAACATTGCTTTGATCGAACTTAAAAATAGAAAAATGTAAAAAAAAAAAATATTTTGATATTTTTCGTGACCACCCTTATTTCAAAATGCATCAAATTATAGCCCATATCCCAAACTTCCAGGTGCGCGACCCCCTTTTGCCAGCAGACGTACTTTTCGCGACCCACCATGGAAATTTCCTCATTTGTTGTCTGTTACAGTAAAATATCGGAATGTCCTTCGCGACCCCTGGATGAAGGCTGGCGACCCCCCTGGGGGGTCGCGACCCACAGTTTGGGAAACTATGCTCTAAAACAACATCTGCATGGTCATAACATGTTTTTCCTCCTAAATTCATGATCTGGCCCAGTGTGGACTGATGTGTAGCGAAAATGATGTGATATCACAAGATTTTTTTTCTGTGTACCGAGAGTCCGAATAACCGAAAAACTTGCTAATCATTAGATCCATTAGAAAGATATTCAGCTCGAGTATTGTTTATTTTTAGAAGAAACAGCAATTGATAGATGTTTTCAGCTGCAATGCTATTTCAAATAGAGAAATCAATTTTCCTGTGCATATGCATTTATTATTTTGAAAACTTTATATCTTTTGTTATAATCTACCATTTTACAGACAAAAACATTCAACTCTCCAGACAAAGCATTTTTGTGTATTTCATAGTGTCATGCCTTATAAAAAACGAAACTTTTTAACATTGTCAAGTGCAATGAACACAAATAGCAAGCTGCCCCCACCTACGAAATTTCATCTTGCATTTCCAAAACAGATCATTCTCAAAAGATTTACGACGACACCGACACCGGTTGATGTTGTTTATTAATTAGTCTTGCTTCCATTCCGGCTCAAGTGTTTCCACATTTTACACCACTTTCGAGACGATTGTAACATATTTGTCATGGACCTAAATTCTCACCGATGATTTATATCGGCCAGTGGATTTAAGCAGTGCCAACCATGGGTTCATTTTTCTCACTCCACCCGGCCAGAAAGAGGAAGACACGAACATTTCTGCTCACCACACCGCACCGGTGGGAATCGTAAAACACGTTTCATTGCTAGTCCTCGTCCGCTGGCGCCAATCTAATCGGTCGATGTAACCGGGATCCGGAGAGCAGAAAATTTTAAATTCTCAATTGCGACTAGGTTTGTGTGACATGATTAAAAATTATTTCCTGGGTTTCAGCACTCGTTCCCCTACTGGTGAATGGTGATGAAATTGAGCTACTTGCTGGGTGTAATTCCATCTAACAAGGTTCGATGAAGTGGTTCCAGCACGCAGTGCGCATTGAACAATTCGAACGAAAATTAAACCGCAGTAAATAATGACATGTCTCACATCTCAAACACGGTCGATCCACTTGTCAATGGGACATAAAATTTATTTTCCGTCATTTAATAGCACTTGTTGCTTGATTGACCCACGGAATTGGTCATGCTGGTAAAGTGTACTCACTCAATTAAATTTATTGCATTGTATGTTTGTGCCTTAATCGTTTGAGCTGAAACATCTTTGTAAATTTCCACAACTTTTGTAGAAGTTTTAAAAAATTGCGGGCTTACAATCAGATTTGCCAAAAGTTTTGAGATTTGGAATGAAACCTGTTTAGATTGGCGTTATTTAAGTCAAAATTCCCATTTAAAATTAGTGTTCATACTTAAACCTCGACCTAGCTTACCTTCAAGTCCAGATCTCGCACCAGATGCTTTCCGAAGGAGGTTCCTCCTGTTTTCTGGATGTGCAAAAACACCATCACATCGTGGGCATTCATGTCGAACTGGAAGTCATCGTTGAGGACCTCCTCGTAGCTGAGCCCCGGATTGGCCAGCAAATTTTGCTGCACCGGTTTGCCCAGATTGTCATGTTCGTAGCCGGTGATAAGTTCCTGGTTGCTTATCACTTCGCGCCGCGAGAGGGCGCACACCTGGAGAAAAAAACGCAAAAAAAGTTCATTATTAGTGCGAGTAAAGTGAGGGAACAATACGCAACGTGGTGCTAGGAAAAATATGGAGATATAATTTTTTTTCTGCTATTAACCATTTTAAGGGATTGTCACATAGTATTACTATGACTTTTCTAATACAGACTGTTTTCTAACAGAAGGCTGGAGCTTCCCAAGTAACACACTTGTCACAGAAAAGTCACAGCGGTGCAAGTTATCGTTGCGCAAAAGTCACTGTTACTTACTTCTAACAGATAAACACTTGCTTGCTAAAAGTAAGTCACAGTGACTTCTGCGCAACAAAATCTTGCGCCGCCGTGACTCTTCTGTGACAAGTGTGCAACTTGGGTAGAAAATGACTATTGTGAATTGAATTTGGAGAATATGCCATAGTTTAAGAGCCACAGCTGGCAAGTCACAGTACAGGTAACGCAATTGAACCTGTACCATTGTGACGTAGGTAGTTCAGATCCATAGTACCCACTGGTAACGGCAACTGAATCGTGAATAGGGCCCAAATAGCGCCGATATGGACAACGTGGAAATATCCAGTCCAGGAGGTATCTTCCATCTACGAGGGCTTCGTGATCACCAAGGTCAACGGTGTTTTTTTTTGAAGCTGCTAAGCGCCTTCGTGGTAATCGATCGAGCAGTCCACGCAGATGCTGGGTTGTATGACGGCCGTGCTGAGGTGGCGAAGGCCGATGGAAATAGCGGGTGACTTCAATGCCAGGGCAATGAAATAGGGAAGCCATTTCACGAATCAGCTGCGTCAGAGGCACTGGCCATGATCGATATCGATCTGGCTAATGTTTAACCGGAACTGAGCGTAGTCGATCATCGAAGTTAGGCAATAATTTACTCAATTCATTCATTCATTTATTTAGTATTACATCAAATTCAAGATAAAACCGAATCAACAATATTTCTCCATAATACATGCACGGTTCGTGGCTGCCGCGCTCCATCCTCGGTCGCGCCCGATGCTCGCCAAGTCACGCTCCACCTGATCCGCCCATCCTGCTCTCTGCGCTCCACGCCTTCTTGTGCCAACCGGATCACTTGTAAACACCAGTTTTGCAGGGTTGTTGTCCGGCATTCTTGCAACATGCCCTGCCCACCGTATCCTTCCGGCTTTGGCCACCTTCTGGATGCTGAGTTCGCCGTAAAGTGCAGCGAGCTCGTGGATCATCCTTCTCCGCCACACACCGTTCTTCTGCACACCGCCGAAGATCGTCCTTAGCACGCGTCGCTCGAAAACTCCGAGTGCTTGCAGGTCCTCCTCGAGCATGCCCAAGTAACATTTTCAGAGCTTACTTGATTTATTTTAGTTTTATGAGACGTTTATAGCAGCCATCTACAATACCATTGGTGAAGTTTTTATTGAATAGTATAAGCGTTCTTGAAAGCAGCAACAAAATTGTCGTAAAAGTAACAAACCCAGCAACTTATTTGATTTATAACAGATTTTATTGTGGTTGTCAAGAGTACTTTAAAATATCCCTTGAAAGAGCAATCACTGTTCTGAAGGCATGCTCGCGGATGCACTGTGCCTTATTAGGTGGCCAACACTAACATAATCTTAACCATGGCTAAAATCCATAAGTTATTTGATTCATTCATTTATTTAAAATATACCGTTTTATAATTTCCATCTCATCAAAATAGTATTACAATATTATATGATCAATTGTAATAAATAGTCTAAATTATTCCGTTAAACTTTTTTGGCCATCCATTGTGGACCACAGTGAAATGTCATCCATGACCGATTTGAGCGCCATCTCAAAAAAAATAGCAAAAACCTCATATGGTTTTATTGTGAGTTCAATATGGTGAAGGCACGATCGATTACACAGCGCAACATTTTTTTGTCTCAAGAGCAAACTTATGTGTCTCCGAAAGATTTTGGGCCGCTGAATCCGAATCCGGGCTCAGATTTGCTCCAACACGTCACAATTTTGAGCTATACCTCAATTTATAGGGCAAAATATGCGATTTTGGGCTTTTTTGACTGCATGCCATTAAGGACAGACTTGTTAGAATCCCAAAATGGCCGCCACAATGGCCGACTTTGGCACCTACTCACGATTTTGAGGGCACAAATGTCTGCGTAAATAAAACTATCGCACCTGAGCATTTTATTTTAAGCTAATAACAAGTGAGCAAGAACAGAATAATAAAATGCATTATTGTTTCAAACTTGCTTCTTGAGTTTTGTGCATCTGAAGTTTTGATGCAATGTTGAAGCGGGATTTTAAGACGTTTGTCCTTAAGCATGGAAATATATTTTTTAAGCAATCAAAAGGTTAATTGGTCAATTAACATCTAAATTATCGGCTCATGCAAAATATTTCGTTTTACCTAATCAAATTTGAAAGATTTAAGCATTTTATGTTAGTATGAAAACTTGCATGCAACTTTTGGAGGGTGACTTGTATGGGAAATATCGTACCTAACATAAATCGCTTAAAACTATCAAATCCGATTTGGTAAAACGAAATATTTTGCATAAGTCGTTCATTTAGATTTTAATTGACCAATTAACCTTTTGATTAGTTAAAAAAAATATGTCCATGCTCAATAACTTGCAGTCAAAGAAGCCCAAAATCGCATATTTTGCCCTATAAATTTAGGTATAGCTCAAAACTGTGACGTGTTGGAGCAAATCTGAGCCCGGATTCGGATTCAGCTGCCAAAAATCTGTCAGAGACATATAAGTTTGCTCTTGAGACAGACCAAAAGTAAATTTTTGTTACGCTGTGTTACACTTATTGTTGTTCTGACGAAGAGATATTAGGTTTATTGTCAAATGCGCTGTTTTCGTAGCAAGCTGCTGCTGTCATATTGAAATATGGATTTTTTCCCGGGCGGTTCATATACAGAGACGAACCAGCCAAGGGCTGAAAGTCTCTTTAATAAAGATATTAATTAATTAATTAATTCCCGGGCGGTATTAATTTGGAAATCAAAAATTTCAACTAAATAATACATGATTATATGCTTAACACGGCATACTAGCAGAAAATGCTTATTCGGAAAGGTAATCTTTTCACAAATGGTTATATATTTCACTAATTTTTTAAATTAAATTTACATCAAAACAGCACTTTTCGGGAGGCGCGTTGATTTTCTGCAGTCATAATCACCATGTTTGCGGTAAAATTGTCTTTGCACATAATTTGGTGTCCCGGAAATCAACGCGAAGTCACTTATAATTACGTTAATTTACTTGATATAATCGCTGGAAAAAGATGCCATGACGATTGCGATGTCAACATTGATTTGTTTTCTTCCTCTCGCACTAGTGAATGAATACTGGCTGGCTGTCAAAGTTCACGAGCAAATGTAGGCTTTATTGTGATCTTATTGTTGATCTAAATGTACCTTTGAAAACCTATATAAGTGTGGTCCACTTGGTTGAAAGGCGCTCTTATAGCGGTTGTCAGAAAGTTTTGATGGAATCCGTAGTTTTATTGGCAGTTTGATGAAAACTGATAATAGAGCAGAATAAAACTTGAAATGTTACTTGGGTGGTCCATGTTTCGTGCCCGTAGAGGATTACCGGTCTTAGTAGCGTTTTGTACATGGCGCATTTGGTGCGTGGGTAAATTTTTTTCGACCGCAGTTTCTTCTGGAGCCCGTAGTAGGCCCGACTTCCGCTGATGATGCGCCTCCGAATTTCACGGCTCACGTTGTTGTCAGCCGTCAGTAAGGATCCGAGTAAGGACACCTCGAAAGTATCCCCGTCTATCGTAGCATTACTACCCAGACGGATCCAGAGGTTTTCGGTTCCGCCTACCAGCATGTACTTTGTCTCAGCTGCATTCACCACCAGTCCGACCTTTGCTGCTTCGCGTTTCAGGCGGGTGTACAGCTCTGCCACCGTTCCAAATGTTCTGGCAATAATGTCCATGTCGTCCGCAAAGCATACAAATTGTCCGGATTTTGTGAAAATCGTTCCCCGGCTGTTGAGCCAGGCTCGTCGCATCACACCTTCCAGAGCGATGTTGAAGAGTAGGCATGAGAGTCCATCACCTTGTCGCAGTCCTCGGCGAGATTCGAATGAACTAGATAGTTCACCCGAAACCCTTACGCAGTTTTGCACACCGTCCATCGTTGCTTTAATCAGTCTAGCCAGCTTCCCAGGAAAGCCGTTTTTGTCCATGATTCACCATAGCTCTGCGCGGTCGATACTGTCGTATGCCGCTTTGAAGTCGATGAACAGGTGATGCGTTGGGACCTGGTATTTACGGAATTTCTGGAGGATTTGCCGTACGGTAAAGATCTGGTCCGTTGTCGCCCGGCCGTCGATGAAGCCGGCTTGATAACTTCCCACGAACTCATTTGTTTTAAGTGACAGAAGACGGAAGATGATCTGGGATAGCACTTTGTAGGCAGCATTCAAAATAGTGATCGCCCTGAAGTTCTCACATTCCAAATGGTCGCCTTTCTTGTGAATGGGGCAGATTACCCCTTCCTTCCACTCCTCCGGTAGCTGTTCGGTTTCCCAGATTCTGACTATCAGCCGGTGCAGACAGGTGGCCAACTTTTCTGGGCCCATCTTGATGAGTTCAGCTGCGATACCATCCTTACCAGCTGCTTTGTTAGTTTTGAGCTTGTGAATGGCATCCTTAACTTCCCTCAGCGTGGGAGTTGGTTCATTTCCGTCCTCCGCTGCACTGGCATCGTCGTTTCTTCCGTTGCCGTGGGCTCCCGTGCCTACGTTCTCCACGCCGTTCAGGTGTTGATCGAAGTGCTGCTTCCACCTTTCGATCACCTCACGTCCGTCCGTCAAGAGGCCTCCGTCTTTATCCCTGCATATTTCGGCTCGCGGCACGAAGCCGTTGCGGGATGCGTTGAGCTTCTGATAGAACTTCCGTGTTTCTTGGGAACGGCACAGCAGTTCCATTTCTTCACACTCCGCTTCTTCCAGGCGGCGCTTTTTCTCCCGAAAGAGACGGGTCTGCTGCTTCCGCTTCTGTCTGTATCGCTCCACATTATGTCGGGTTCCATGCTGCAGCATTACCGCCCGCGCTGCATCCTTCTCCTCCAGAACCGCTCTGCACTTCTCGTCGAACCAATCGTTTCGTCGACCCCGTTCTACGTACCCGATAGTGCTCTCGGCTGCGTTGTTGATGACTGCTTTCACTGTACTCCAGCAGTCATCTAGAGGGGCCTCATCGAGCTCGCCCTCGTCTGGCAACGCGGTCTCGAGATTATGCGCGTATGCTGAGGCGACATCCGATTGCTTCAGTCGCTCTAGGCTGTACCGTGGTGGTCGCCGGTATCGTACATTGTTGATGACGGAGAGTTTTGGGCGCAGTTTGACCATCACCAGATAGTGGTCGGAGTCGATGTTGGCGCCACGATGGGTCCTTACGTCGATAATGTCGGAGAAGTGCCGTCCGTCAATCAGAACGTGGTTGATTTGAGATTCCGTTTGCTGTGGTGATCTCCAGGTGTAACGATAAGGGAGGCTGTGTTGGAAAAAGGTGCTACGTATGGTCATATTTTTGGAGGCGGCGAAATCAATGAGCCGTAGGCCGTTTTCGTTCGTCTGCTGGTGGGCGCTGAACTTACCAATCGTCGGTCTGAATTCCTCCTCCTGGCCTACCTGAGCGTTCAAATCACCTATGATGATCTTGACGTCGTGGCTTGGGCAGCGATCGTACTCGCGTTCGAGCTGCGCGTAAAATGCGTCCTTGTCATCATCTGTACTTCCGCAGTGTGGGCTGTGCACGTTTATTATGCTGAAGTTGAAGAATCGGCCCTTGATCCTCAACCTGCACATTCTTTCGTCGATCGGCCACCAACCGATCACGCGCCTCTGCATATCACCCATCACGATGAAAGCTGTTCCCAGCTCGCGTGTGTGGCCGCAGGTCTGGTAGATGGTATGATTACCTATAAACGTCACACCATGGATCCTGTCCAACACACCTCCTGCAGCGCTACGATGCCGAACCCGCGGTCCTTCAGTAGATCGGCGAGTATGCGGGTGCTCCCAATGAAATTGAGAGATCGGCAGTTCCACGTACCGAGTTTCCAATCGCAAGTCCTTTTTGTTCGCTGGGGTCGTTGTCGTTGGTCTCGGTTCGTATTATTCTGTTGCTGATTTTCCGCTACAATGGTTTTGTTACGGCTGGCCCGTAGGGCCTGACATCAACCCCCTACTTTCCGGAGGACCATAGTGCACAGTTGAGCTTAGAGTCCTTCCCTGGCACTCGGACGTAGATCAGCCGCCCCTAACATTGGAATAAGATGCTGTTGTGAGCCGCTCCTCCTGGAGAACAGGCGCTCAGGTTTGCCGAAGCAAACCCCCCCACACTGGGGCAGAACTGAAAATACATGGAAAAAACCTCTAGCTCGTCGAGATGTCGAGATACTCATTTGGTGTCTTCAGAGAAAATATTTCTATGGACATGGTCGATATTCTGAGCGGTAGTCAATTTTTCTTACGTTATTCGCATAAAAGTCCTATAAGTCATTTTGGCCAAATTACATTTTAGCAATATGGTGACTTCGGCAAAGTTGTTCGGCTATTTATGCTGAAAAAGTTTACTGAAGACGTCAAATTTCCAAAGCCTACTATTCTTGAGATATTGACCGATTCATAAAATACCTATCTAAAATCGATTTTTTTTTTTATTAAAATGCATTTTTTAACAAATTTAATGTCCGTTTTCGAGTTATAATAATGAAAAATACTAAAATAAAACAAATATCGGGGAAATTAGTTGAAAAAAAAAATAGAAATATAGAAAGTTCCCGAAAATCACGCAAAATGTATATAGGACGTTCTTGCAGTCGGGCAAGTTCAGGCAAGTTTTTTCATCGGCAATCACCTAAAAAATACATTAGCTTTTATGTAAAAAATTTTCACAGACATTATATTTAATGATTTTTTCTAAATTGAATTCTAAGTTTACTGTTTTGGGCAAATTAGTACAAAATTAATGTTCATAAAATACTACGTTTTAAGATGCCAAGTGAACCATAAAAAGTATAGATACAATCTAGTCATACATTTAGTTGTTTCGAATCTCCAAACAAATTGTAAAACACAAAAATGTCCCAAATGCCGCCAATAAACGCATTCCTTGATTTTATCATTCGTTAATGATTTATTCACACGAAATGTATTGGCGTGATGATTCAACGACTGTTTTACAATACATCCAGATTTTGTAGAGATCTAGACATATGTTTGCTTCTTGTGATGGCCACTAATTTGAAAGACAGCTAAATAATAGAGGAATCAAATATCAAAGAATAGTTACTTACTGGTATATTTCTGATGAATTGTTATTAGTTTTGCTTAGTACGCAAAATCTTTAAATATTTAATACGTACGACTAGGTAAAAATAATTGAAAAGCTTTTGAGTTTTTTGATCATTGAATACATTCATTTATGCTTATAACTCTCCACTTTTTTTAATATCTGTATTAAATAAGATAATAATCATACAATCAAAAAATATTCATGATGTGTGACTGTATAACGCATTTACCAATGATAAAACCAAAGCATACTTACAATTTGTTTGGAGATTAGAAACAACTAAACCTGTGACTGAGTTGCATCCATACTTTTCATGGTTCACTTGGCATCTTAAAACGTAGTATTTTATGACCATAAATTTTGTACTAATTTACCCAAAACACTAAACTTCAAACCCAATTTAGAAAAAATCATTAAATATCATGTCTGTGAAATTTTTTTTACATGAAAGCTAATGTATTTTTCAGGTGATTGACGATGAAAAAACTTGCCCGAACTTGCCCGACTGCAAGAACGTCCTATATACATTTTGCGTGATTTTCGGGAACTTTCTATATAAAATCAATCCATATTTATTTTTTCCCAACTAATTTCCCCGATGTATGTTTTATTTTAGTATTTTTCATTATTATAACTCGAAAACGGACATTAAATTTGTTTAAAAACGTATTTTAACGAAAAAATCGATTTTAGGTAGGTATTTTATGAATCGGTCAATATCTCAAGAATAGTAGGCTTTGGAAATTTGACGTCTTTAGCAAACTTTTTCAACATAAATAGCCGAACAACTTTGCCGAAGACACCATATCGCTAAAATGCAATTTGGCCAAAATGACTTATAGGACTTTTATGCGAATAACGCAAGAAAAATTACCTACCGCTCAGAATATCGACCATGTCCATAGAAATATTTTCTCTGAAGATACCAAATGAGTATCTCGACATCTCGTCGAGCTAGAGGTTTTTTCCGTGTATTTTCAATCCTGCCCCAGTGTGCCCCCCTTCCCTGTCAGCCTACGACCAAAGTTCCCACCGGGGTTGGTTACTCGATCTTCCCTAAGGTTGCTCATAGTTTCCGGCCGGTACCGCGTGGAGGTAGGGATAGGAGTTGCTGGGCAGAGGCTAGTGGATCACAATGGGATCTGAATTGCGCAGCATACCCAGCCTTTACCGTGCCATCAGGACCTATCGTGGCGGTCACTACTATATGTGGTTGAGAAGGGTGAACAATGAGCTCGCTGCCCTTTTACGATCAACTCAACACCCCGAAGGTAGCTAATGTGTAAAAAGATACGGCAGACCATGTTGCGAGAACGCCGTACAACAACGCTGCAAAGTTGGCGATCACATCAGATCCGGTTGGCACAAGAAAGAGTATAACACAGAGAGCACCGTGGGGGATCAGGTGGAGCGTGATCGGGCGAGCGTTGGACTTAACCAAGGTTGGAAAGCTGCGGCTTGAAATTGTTGAGTCCATCTTATCATAAATAATGTTAAAGAAAACAAATTAAAATGAAGTGATATGGTTTGCATCTGCACTTTGTAATTGTATTCTCCACTTATATATTTTTTATTCGTTTACTGGCAAGAACATTAATTGGTTTCGAGTTAATGGATCACTAAAATAACTAAAACGGCCGCTATGGAATGAACAGATAGCGCCACCGTAGCCTTGTGTGTTTGACGTAACTCGATTGCTGTCACAATGCTAATGCCCATATACAGTGGCGTCTTTGTTTACATGCGGTGAATACTAGCAAAGTTTGCTTCATTGATCCATTCAGACATGAAACACATAGTTATGAAGCTGGCGCAAATTTTGAACTTCTTTTATGTTCAATATTTGAGGTATAATGGCGATCGTATAGAGGATAATGGATTTCAACTATTACAAACATTTCTAGAATAATCGGAACATAAAATTACAGAGCACATACCTGATCCGGGCAGAAGTATCCAAACCCGATGATACCGGCAATGGTGAGAAACAAACAGATTATCACAATGGGACGGAGCCGCCTGCGGGGCTCCATTTTTTTAATTTCGTACACTCCACTCGATAGTAGCAATGTCAGATCACTATCTACTTTGACCGAAACACTCTTTTTCATATCCAACGACGGTATCATTACTTTTTTCATTGGAGCTGTTGTTCTGCGTTATTCACTGTTGTAACTAAAGAATAACTACACCGAAATGGAAAAGTCACCAAAATATGCTCCTTCGCCTTCCCGCAAGACCCACTATAACGATATGTGCAGGAAGGTGGATATGTGTATTCTGTTTTGATTCTCTCGCGTTCTGTAACCTTCCGCTGATGGGCTACATAATCATTATTCAATCAACGCACTACGCTCTCGCCATAAGCACTGCATACGCGGCGCACCGACTATTCAACTAGAGCCCCAGTGGGCATAGCAACACATAAATCACCAAAATTGATTCCTTTCAGCATTTCACACTTTCATGCACTACATCAGACGCTTCCTGTACCGTTTGGAGATTTCTACAGCCGTATATCGATTTTTGATTCTGGGAACTTGACAAACACTTGTCCCATCGCATCGCTTCGAAACGGAGAGCTCTGTTAAGGAACATCAGATTCCATTTTCCGCAGATGACCTTCGCGTAAGCGCAGTGCCGTACCTACTCTGCCGTTCAGACTATTGAACCGAAAGTTTTTAGTTTTTGGTAATCACTTTCACTACACTAGCCAGAAGTCTACAAACCGAACTAACATCGCAGCAGTTTGCTAAAATTAGAGTGCGTTCCCGAAAAATTCACTTCCTCATCCTAATGATCCGCTAAATGATGTGAGAACATTCTTCGATGAATGGTAAAAATAGTTTGTTCCTCTTCAAAGCAATCTCAATGAAATTCGGCACTGTCTAGACTAGAGAAGGCCTTCCAATTGAATGGCTTTCTTTGCATTCATGAAATTTCGTTCATGCCATTTCGATTGTTGCGGATGCTTTACGCTGATACTTTCATATGATAAAGGAAAATTTAAAATTGTTTGGCTTAATACACGCTCAAAACCAAAGAACAGAAGCACTACTCTTTTCTAATGTTTATCAATATGTCACCATCGAGTAAAAATGCTAAATTGCCCCGAGAGATGCTCTTGCACCATGTTGTGTTTTCTTCAGCACTTATTTTGCACTGACTTGAGTGGACCATTTGCCTTTGTGTGAATGTCTGACTGCTTGTATCAATGGTTAGCCGCTACTATACTACAGCTTGATGTGCACTGTGCATGTGTAGATACACATACATTGCATGTGTTTCTGTGTTAACATCACTCTAGGATAGCTGTCATTAATATGTTTGACAGCTGCATTACCTTAAGGAGCTGCCCTGTTGGAAAGCTAAACGTAACATCATGCGTTATGGTTGTGCACACCGCAAAGACATCTAGTGTGTGATAGCTGAAACTGTTCTCTACCTTCCCTTAAATCTTCCAAATAGAAATGAAACTCATAAAATAAGGCTGACACAAATTTTGATTTTCTCTAATATACCCCCCCCCCTCTTGGAAAATTTTGGTCGGAATTCGAAATTGTTAGGGGGACACAAATAAATTATACAAAAATTTAAAAAATTTGGACCGAAATTAGAGTTTTCGAGAAAATTTCTTCACAAATCCGATGAGTTTTACAATTTTTGCCTAATTGTTTGGGTAACTTTTCAGCAAATACATGTATTATTCATTATCCACCCCCTTGACGAGTATAATGAAAAGTAGCTGTATAATGTTCATTATGCAACTCATTTAAATTGCATTATGAACATTATGCAACTCAAATGAGTTGCATAATGGAAAAATCATTGCATAAAATTTTGTATGGAGCTCATTGCAAAACTCGATTTTTTTCAATACTCTTCGCAAATGTAAGACTCTTCTTAAAAAAAATCAACTTTTTGCAACTCGTTACATAATAGTTATTTATGCAACAAGTTCCCATCCCATGGGTCCCCATCCCATAGTAATTCCCATACAAACCTATTTTGCTCTTGGGCCACCATTAAATCACCACCAAAATGGCTGAAAATTTGACAGGACTCTAGTTTTGCACCAAGGATTGTTATGAACATATGGGAGCTTTGATTTTTTAACTGCCCTAGGCAGGATGCACCCAAAGAAAACGCCAAGGCACATCACAAAATTGGGGCAAGACGCACGGTCGAGTTAATAACTATTTTCTTTTCTTGAAGAAAATGTACGTTTTCTATGGTTTTAGGGCGAATGATAGCTCAATTTCGTTTTCGATAACTTACAGTGCTCCAATGAAGCTGATTACGACTTGTTTCCTAGAGGTGCGTTGTGTGCAAAGCTGGTAGTGCAGCCAAGGCACTGTTGTTCTTTTGACTTCAGCTAGATTGAGGAGGTATGGAACGAGCGTCTGTTTTTCAAGGAGGTGCGGCTCATACAGCGTCTGCTCTGGCATTCAACGGCTAGAGGATGAAATACTCCTGAGCGTGTCATGGGACGTCATAGTCTTGGAGAAATGAGCGAAAACGGCGAGCTGTTAGCAGAGTATTGTGGCAACAATGACCTGGGAACTCGCTCTTTTTTCATCGACCGCATAAAGTCACGTGGGTCTGTCGTAATCTGCATCAGTCGAAAATGGAGACGGAGCCTTCTAGATGTCCAGAATAAACGCAGTGCTGATACCGTGTCTTACCATCACTTTATAATCGACGAGATCCGACTACGCATTGCTCGGATCCAGCGGCAGGAGGAAAGACTAGGACGACAATTCAACATACGCCGACTAGAAGTTCCAGCTATGAAGAGATCTCGTTTCTTGACGAACTAGGAACCCAAGCAGCAGATGTTCCGGAAAGTGGCAACGTAGAAGAGCAATGGACGACCATCAAGAATACCTTTATTGAAACCAGCGAGAATAACCTGGGTGAGTTGCGCACTCAGCGAAAAGAGTGAATCACTGGTAAAACCTGGCGGAAGATTGGGATAGATTATGTTAAGGGGATTTTCGGCTTCCAGTCTTCGCGTAATCATAAACGGATTTATGCTCTACACTTGACGTTTCGGCTACATGTATTGAGCCTTTTTCAAAGGATAGATAATCACTCCGTTCAATCGTGAGTTATAATGTGTTAAACATAGTCGGACGTCATCCATTCAGTGGTTGAGTTCGATCGTTGGCGCACTTTTCAAATCTACCGGTTCACTTATTTTGGGTTTTGTTTTACCTCCTACACTCTTGCTCTTGCCGGTCACTTTCGCGCCAATTTCTGATTCTTCCCTTCGAAAAAGTCTCGATATATGTAGCCGAAACGTCAGGTGTAGAGCATAAATCCGTTCATGATTACGCGAAGACTGGAAGCCGAAAATCCCCGTAACTTACCACAATCACAGTCGATCCCCATACAGATTGGGATAGAGCTTGCTAGAACCAGAGCAGCTAAATATGAGTCCCATTAACGGCATTCGGTTCAACGATTCTCAGACATGCAGAATTAGCTCAATGACCTAGCCGAACGCAGATCTATGGAGAATCTAATCATCAACGTCAGCAAGACCAAATCGTTAGACCATTCGGCGCCAGTTGTGTTTTACGTCGGCTGGGTCTAGGAGCTAAGCCTTAAATACCGATGCCTAGGAAGTCAGCCACCACATCTGGGACCCTACATATCGAACCTATCAACACATGGGGCGGGACCTACGGCTTTACTTCCTATCCGAGGAAAGGCGTGATCACGGATTTTATGTTCCAGAAAATCCCATCGGCGTTGACGGGAATTGAACCCCAACTGACTGGGGTGAGAGGCAACCACGCTTACCACTACACCACCGACGCCGACGCTGTTAAGAGTGTACGAAATAGGTATTAGAAAATCCAATCAGATCAGTCAAAATTCGAATTGATTTCTCTGACATTCATGCACTCCACAAAAACACATGTGTGATGAACAAATTTGGATTTAAATTATGAAAAGAAATCCACGTGCTCCGGTAGGAATCGAACCCACGACTCCCAATTCGCTTGACGGGCAATTCGCTATGCCCAGTACGTACGGAGCCACTTGACCACCCAGTCAACCACTGGCTGACAACCAGTGATCGTATAAGATGTTGAATGAGATGTTAAAGTGGAGGCGATATGCATACATTTTACATGCGCCTAAATGGAGGCGTGCACGCAATTGGCTCCACTTTATCATCTTATACCATATCTTAAACGATTACTGGTTGTCCGGGCATCTCCTCCCCAGAAGGCACAGAACTGAACTTGATTCCACTAATGCACATGGTTTGTTCCTTTTCACAATTCACATCTCCTTCGGATGGAATTAAATGAACATCTACGTTGTGTGCAATGTGCATGAATATCAGAGCGGGAGAGGAATTATTTCGAAAATTGCCGTGAGCTTCGAAGGAAAAAAAACCCAACCAACCACATACCGTAAATCATTGTATGGTATAAATCGTATATTTTTATGAATTTAATCAAAATTGTATATCTATATGCGTATTTGTTGACAATGAATGTGTTGTATAATCGAATGCTAAGGAAAGAATTTATGTTCCATGAAAATGTGCAATGTTACCCATAAATAATTGGAAACGTTCCATACTTTATAGAATCTCATTAAAAGTGAAACTTTGCACCACTGAAATGTTCCATAATAAAATATAAATGCAAATGCTACATAAAAAAATAAAATTTTACCCATAGCAAATTGAATATTGCTCCAAAGAAAAAATAAATGCTCCATAAATATTATCAAACTGCACCATACAAAATATGGATTGCTCCATGAAAAACTTAAAATTCTCCATAAATAGCATATTGTCATAATTAAGTTCGGCAGTGCTAAATTATACTAAGGTTCACCGGGGCAAGTTGAAACGAGTGGGGTAAGATTAAACAGCAGGTTAACATGATGATTTTTAATGATGATGAACAGTATGATTGCCATAGTTTTTGATTCAAACAATCTTTTAGCGAAGATCCAAATTTAATTGAAATCTATTTTAAAACTTTGCGTTTCATCTTGCCCTGGTGTACCTTACTTTAGTGGTGCAAATGTTTAAAGTTATAGCGAAATTTTATTTTCTTATAGAGCAATTCATAGTTTTTATGGTGCAGTTTGATAATACTTATGGAGCATAAATCTATTTTCTATGGTGCAATTATAATTTTTTTATGATGCAAATTAACTTTTCTTTGGAGCGCTTTTGGAATGTATATATTACACTCATTCGAACAACAAGGAGATCAAGAAAGTCAACAGGAATCTGATCTGGGACCAGGTCAAGGCTAAAACGAGCAGACGCCCATAATGAAGATCTTTTACGTTGGCCCTGTGCACCCCCGGAGGTGCTCAAGATACATGAGCGAATGAGTGGTAAGCGCACACGTATTCAGCAAGACCACGCTGATGATGAAGGGTTCGATTCCCGGTTGGTTCAGGAAGTTTTCGTTAAGAAAATAATATTGACTATGCCCAAAGAAGTCGAATGAGGCACGTTACAAACAGGCGCGGAACAGGCAGAACTCAGTATTCCGGATGAAGAAGCGCCAGCAGGAAGAACGAGATCGCGAAGCGATGGAAGAGCTTTACCGCGCTAAGGACATACGAAAGCTCTACGAGAAGCTGAACCGCTCGCGCAAAGGCTCTGTGCCACAAGCCGACATGTGCCGAGATAATCACGGGATTATTCTCACGAGCGAGCGTGAGGTGGTCGAGAGGTGGCGGCAGCATTACGATGAGCACCTCAATGGCGACGTTGCAAGTACCGAAGGTGGCGTGGTAACAGATCTAGGAGTATGTGCACAGGACGAAAGACTTCCGGCCCCTGACCTCCAAGAGATTGAGGAGGAGGTTGGCCGGTTGAAAAACAACAAAGCCGCTGGAGCATATCAACTACCAAGCGAGCTTCTAAAATACGGTGGTAAAGCACTGGTGAGAGCACTACACTGGGTCTTTACCAAGATTTGGGAGGAGGAAGTATTATCGGAGGAATGGATGGAAGGTATCGTGTGTCCCATCTACAAAAAGGGCGACAAGTTGGATTGCGGGAACTATCGCGCGATCACACTACTGAGCGCTGCCTACAAGATACTCTCTCAAATTTTATGCCGCCGTCTATCACCGATTGCAAGAGAGTTCGTGGGGCAATATCAGGCTGGATTTATGGGCGAACGCGCTACAACGGACCAGATGTTCGCCATCCGCCAGGTGTTGCAGAAATGCCGCGAATACAACGTGCCCACACACCACTTGTTCATCGATTTAAAATCGGCGTATGATACAATCGATCGAGGCAGCTATGGCAGATTATGCACGAATACGGATTCCCGGATAAACTGATACGATTGATCAAGGCAACGATGGATCGAGTGATGTGCATAGTTCGAGTATCAGGGACACTCTCGAGTCCCTTCGCAGAGGGTTACGGCAAGGTGATGGTCTTTCGTGCTTGCTGTTCAACATTGCTTTAGAGGGTGTAATTAGGAGAGCGGGGATAAACAAGAGTAGAAAGATTTTCACGAAGTCTGTTCAGCTGCTTGGTTTCGCTGATGATATTGATATTATTGCTCGTAAATTTGAGACGATGTCGAAAACGTACATCCGACTAAAGAGTGAAGCCAAGCGAATCGGATTAGTCATTAATGTGTCGAAGACAAAGTACATGATGGCAAAGGGCTCCAGGGAGGAATCACCGCGCCCGCCACCCCGACGGTGATGAAATCAAGACGGTTGCAGAATTCGTGTACTTGGGCTCACTGGTGACCGCCGACAACGACACCAGCAGAGCAATTCAGAGGCGCATGGTGACAGGAAATCGTGCTTACTTTGGACTCCACAAAACTCTACTATCGAATAAAGTTCGCCGTACCACGAAGTTAACTATCTACAAAACGCTGATTAGACCGGTCGTCCTCTATGGGCACGAAACATGGACCCTACGTGCAGAGGACCAACGCGTCCTTGGCGTTTTCGAACGGAAGGTGTTGCGTACCATCTACGGCGGAGTGCAGATGGAAGACGGGACTTGGAGAAGGCGAATGAACCACGAGTTGCATCAGCTGCTAAGAGAACCAACCATCGTCCATACCGCGAAAATCGGGAGGCTACGGTGGGTGGGTAACGTCATCAGGATGTCGGATAGCAACCCGACTAAAATGGTTCTCGAGAGTCATCCGACCGGTACAAGAAGACGTGGAGCGCAGCGAGCTAGGTGGGCCGATCAAGTGGAGGACGGTCTGCGGACCCTACGCAGAGTGCGGAACTGGAGACAAACATCCATGGAACGAATGGCATGGAGGCGGCTACTATGTACAGCAGAGGCCACCTCGGCCTTAGCCTGATCGGTAAGGTAAGGTAAGACTAGAGGTATGTACCAGCTGTGAAGGGATTGTTTGTTGAAGAACTTGTAACCCGAGAAGCGGATGTTCCGGAAAGTGGCAACGTAGAAGAGCAATGGATGATCATCAAGAATACCTTTATTAAAACCAGCGTGAATAACCTGGGTGAGCTGCGCACTCAGCAAATAGAGTGGATCACTGACGAAACCCGGCTGAAGATTGAAGAGCGTAGGGAAGCAAATGCCGCGATAGATCTAGCTAGAACCAGAGCAGCTAAATACGAGTCTCATTAACAGTATTCGGCTCAACGACACTCTGACATGCAGAATAAACTCAACAAGCTGGCCGAACGCAGATCTACTGCGAGTCTAATCATCAACGTTAGCAAGACCAAATCGTTAAATGTCAACACGGACAACCCTTCAACTTCACAGTTTAGCTGGGCAAGCAGTGGAAAAGGTTGAAAACTTTCAATACCCCAACTAACATTTATTGTGAATGTAAACGTCAGCAAAGCGTCCTCAATACGGCTTGATGCTGAGTTACTGTGTTGTACATATGGACGGAAGCTTCTATGCAAGCCCTATACCAATGAATCTGGCGAACTTAATCCACATGTATATGCTGTGCGAGCAGCTTTTATGCCACGAAGTCATAGCTCTTTTCTCGGCCCCTATATAACCACTAACTGAATAACATCTTGAGAAGGCGCTTTTTCAGCCTTTTCGCAGTTGTTAAATAATAGTTATACGGCTAAACGATTAAATTTAATATAACCTAATTACCGTGACGCAATACATGTGGAACTGGAATTATCACTTTTAAAATTGAATAATTAAAATACTTGCCGCTACTTGGAATTGAACGTCCGATCTCCGTATCCACTGGTCCCGATGATGTCCTCGCTGCCACACCGCTATATATAAATAGCATAGAAAATAGCCGCTTTTGTTTTACTCCAGACAAGGCTTCATAATTGTGCCACAAGAAACCTTACCCAACTTCATCTTGCTGCAAAAGCTTGTGAAACGTCAAACGCAATAATGTTTACATTGAACAAGCTGTGTGGTTGCGCCAACAGATTCTTCTTCACAGCTTCTAGCTGAAAGAGTGTTCTTTAAACGGCTACGAAGCGCTGCTGTTTTGTGTTTTGGCAACATTACAAAGCATACTGTATAAAAGCAGCTGTTTTAGTGGCTGGGAATCTTACTCGATTTGCACATCTCCCGGCAAATCTTCCGACATTGAATTAAAGTGCAATAAAAACAACCCAAATAATTTCACAGCACTGAGATGGATAACTGTAAAGAAATTGTGTAGTAGCTATATATTCCGCTTGAAGTTTGTTTTGACAATAATGTTTACATCCGACAAGCAGTGTTGGTAAACCAAGTTTCTTTATTATAGCTTCTAGTTGTAATGAAATCGCATAACGGCTTTTAAAGCGCTGCTGGTTTGGGGATTTGTCAGTATAACGAATTGTACTGTATAGTAGCAGATGTTTTGTTAGTGGGGACTCCTATTCGATTTGTTCAAGTTTTCACATCTTCCGGGAAATCTCCCGGAGTTGTAATAGAGTGGAGTGAAGGTAGCCCCAGTGACAAGCAATGGATTTCTGAAAACCGAGTTTGGTAGCTGTATGGTGCTTGTTTTACGGTCGTGTATTAGCTTATGATTTATATTTGACTAGCTTTCCTTTTATTCAGCGTTGACTGCTTTTATTTGATGGTTACACAACAGAAAGCAAATGATTGAAGCTTATAGCGCTGAAAATGTTAGTTGGGACCTTGGCAGCCAGTGCGCTTCAGATGGTGGTACCTAGATCGACATAAGAACACGGATCAAGAAAGCTAGGGCTGCTTTTGCGAGTATACTTTTAAATATGTATACAGAAATCCAATCCAATCAGTCAACGTAACATAATTCGAATTTATTGTTCTGATATTCATGCATACAACAAAAACAGATGTTTGAAGAACAAATAAAGAAATCCACGTGCTCCGGTGGGAATCGAACCCACGACCCCCAATTCGTTGGACGGGCGCTTCCTTCCTCCGAAGCTCACGACAATTTTCGAAATAATTCCTCTCCGCTCTGACATTAATGTGTACTAGGCCTGTCCAGCTTTTCAAAAATGTTCTCTGATTCTCAAGTCCACCCCCATATTTTGATTGACATCCTAGAAGAAGTAACTGGTCAAAATTTCAGCAAAATCCATTGAAATTAAGAGGTGCATCAAATCAATTTTGTGTTTTTCGACTATTTTTGAACTTCAAAAAATCATAACTACACTAAAACTTGTCAAAACTTAATTCTTTTGGCAGAAATTGAAAGCTATACTTGTTTGCTACAACTTCTCCGAACAACGTGTGCCAACAAAATTGAAGGAAACATGTGTAATTATCACATTTGTAATCAGAAAAACCTTGAAAAGTTGATTTTTGGATAGATTTCGTTCTGGAACACCCTAATATACGTTATAAGTTGGATTTTTCAAAACGGCATCATATTCTCCAATGTTTTTTGGTTATTTGCTTCTTTGACACCAACGCTGTAGGAGTTGAGCAAAAATTACTAAAATTCGTGAAAGCCAAATGTGGCCTAAAAACTAGCTTTTCGGGTGCAATCTTGCTTGATTTTTTGAAGTTCAAAAATAGTCAAAAAACACAAAATTGATTTGATGCACCTCTTAATTTCAATGCATTTGGCTGAAATTTTGACCAGTTACTTCTTCTAGGATGCCAATCAAAATATGGGGGTGGACTTGAGAATCAGAGAACATTTTTGAAAAGCTGGACAGGCCTAATGTGTACATTGCACAAAACAGAGCCGTGTTGTTCATTTAATTCCATCCGAAGGAGATTTGGATTGTGAAAAGAACAAACCATGTGCATTAGTGGAATCGAGTTCAGTTCTGTGCTTTCAGGGGACGGAGATGATCATGTGGCTCCGTAGCTTGGAGGAAGTTTCGAAAATCAAAGGTGCTCTGGAGGAACCATGGAAAATATAGGGTAAAATTCTATACTTCAAAAGCAATGACTTTTTCTTTCAATAATTAACTGCAGCATGTACAATAGTTTCTATGAGAGATGTATTTGTTCATTTTTTTCCAGTGTATTCCTTTACAGTTATTATGTACAACTTTAAGTTGTTATATTTGATCAATATTACAAATTGTGGCGTAGAACCTCTCAGTTGAAGTACTGATACTCTCTGATGCTAGTACATACAAGTATATAACAATATGGATTGATTGTTACACAGAAATAGTGTTGCCGTTTAAATAATTCGATTTGAGGATGAACAACTTTACATTACAGTACATTAGAATCAAACTTGGTTTGAAAGGAGAAGGAATGGTTCAGAAGAACATACAAGGTTGCCAGATTTGTGCTTCCTTTCACTGGTTTAACACCTACGGAACCGAATTCCAAGTCACAGTCGTTCGAGTAATACCAACAACGCGTTTGAATAGTACCAACACTACAATCCGAAACGTCCTCTCGTATTGCTTTTAGCTAAATGACGCATTTGCCAACCTAATAACAAATTGGAATACAGTTTAGTCTCTGGAAAGCCAACATTGATTTTAGCTCATTTGTAATCACTATTGATTGACGTTTAACGTATATATACGAGTAATAATAGTTGTATACCTATCTCTGTATATTATAGTTTTAAGCTCTTATTTGCTGATTTCTCAAAGTGACCTTTAGTAGAATGTCACGAATCGTTTACTCGAGTAGGTTCGTTTGGCGTAGTCCTAAAAAAACTTATAAATACATCTAACGGTAGCGGCATGCACAGCAATACGGGGTAACCAATGCAATTTTGACCATAATGCTTCGAGGATATTATTTCTTTTTTTTTAATAAATATTGTACCAAAATTTTGATTTCTAAATGACCCAGTGAATCAGGTTTACATGAGAATAACAATGGATCAGAAAAAAAGAATCAGAATCAACAACAACAAAAATCGTTGATTGCTAAAACTTTGTGAGATTTGTAACCGTTACTAGTTTCCGAAAGTCACAGTAACATTTTTGAGGCAACGATGATGATAATGACGAAAACCTTATAACAAAAAGACGTTCGAAGTCAATAGTAATATTAAATCCAATCTTATCGGAAAATCAATTGATAAATATACTGATGAATTGAATGGTTACCCGTAACCTCTACAAAATCACAAAAGTCAGTCTCTCGAATGGCTTCCCAAACGCTGGATTTCGCCATTTTTATCCATTCGGTCACAAAACAACGGAAATCGAGCCGAACGATTTACCTTTGGGTTGGACGAAAACTATTTACACCTCGTAACTTAATCCTAAAGGAGAGTTGAAGATTTACGCACATTCTTAACTAATGAGGAAGTTAGACAAATAAATTACAATCATAGCTCAGAGCTTGAGTCGAGTGAAATAAATTAATTCTGAAGTGGAAAGTATCCTAAAACCGCACAAAATACGTCTACACATCGTTATCAGCGATGAACTGTGCCGAGCAGCGATTGTCATTGTGTTCCTTGAGTTGTCCTTTCCAGAAGATGAGTCCCAAAATGACGAGCAGTGCCATCACTACTATCGCTATGATTACCAGTCCCACAAGATCCAGCTCAGGATCTTCAACAGCAGTGACCTGCGCTGGCGAGAGCTCCATTCCTAACTCCAGCGGTCGCTCTAAATTACCGGACGTGATTTGGCACCGATAACGACCGTAGTGGTGCTGCTGAATTTTCGGTATCGACAGATAGGACCCGATGATCTGACCGTCCTCCCTACGGTAGAAGAGAATCGTTAGTTTGGCTTGTGCTCGTAAACAGCAGTAGTAGATTAACCACACTCACCTAGACACGTTCAACTGATTCGCGTCCACAATGGAGGCGGGCTTGTCGTCGAGCATCTGCATCCACACGATTTTATTGGTCGCATCCGGCAGATCGAGCTTTCCCACAAACGCCTCGCAGTAGAATCGCGCCGTCTCGCCCAGGTTTATGATCACATCTTTCGGTTTAAACGTCGGCAGCGGGTAGTCCGGTTTGTCTTCTGCGGAAGGAGAAGAGAAAAGTGTGAGGGATGGTTTTGCTATTGTTAGGATAGTGGCTGGAGATGGTAGTTCAGTGAAGTGTTTCGACCGTTGGGCTTGATTTGAGTGAAGATTTGACGTGACGTTTCAATTGCAAAACGGGGGGACGTTATTTGGTTGAAGGTCAGTGGTATAGTTTTTGATAGGAAGTGAGAACAATGTGACAACTTTTTCAGACTTCAGGAAACTTGAAATAAATTAAATAAGGTATGTTGAATGAATTATTAGGGAGCCATAACATTCCAAATGAGTGAGAAAGAGAACTTTCCAAGCCTCATGAACCAATTTAGGCAACAAAACAACGCTGAAAATCAATCCAATTAAAGATTTCATAATTGTAAATAGAAGTGCTACGAGTACCTAACCGTTAAAAGCAGATCTTTGAACAGAGGAAGTTTACCGGTATATATATCGAATTTCAGTGTGAATTGATCACTCATGATCAATGATTTTGTATGATTTCCAACATGAAAGCGTACAACTGAACATTGGTAGTTACTCTTCAGTGTTTTAAAATGATTATATTTACAAGGGATTGGGATATTCAGACCAAGTATATGAAAATGTAAGGTTCTCTAGTCTTCTATCTTTCAAATATCCCGGTCGGTATACTGGTTTGTCATGCTCAATTCGCCTCATAATATTAAACGTAGCAATTATTGATAACGTAAGAAAAATAAAATATACAGAAGAACATATGAGGATTTCGAAAATTTCACCGCAATTTAGCTAACAAATGAAAGAATAGGTTGCGTGCCTTTGGTATTTTTCTCAGTTTCTGTTACATGTTTGCTGCCAATCGCTTTTCAATATTAGTTTTGGCTACGATGATTTGATTAGATACTTTGGATATGGTCAGGAGAGAGACATTTACAAAACTAATGCATTTCATCGATTCTAACGGAAGTGGTGCAAGATTCCATATTCCATGGAATAATATCGTCGGTTTCCTGCAATAGGTGCACAACTCAAAATTTGTCATTTTTTAGATTTTGATGGCAAATAATGAAAAACTATGTAAACTTTCATCTCACAAAGACCCGTTTCAAAATTCGTTGAGAAACGCAAGAGTTTAGCATTTTTACCAATTTTCCGCAATAAAGGCACAACTCAAAATCAGTCAACTTTTTCAATAGTCGTTGAAAAATAGTACTCAAAAATTCATGAAACTGATAGTCTTGCAGTTCCTTTCCATAATACAACAATCAAAATTCGTTCACTTTTGTCAAATGATGAGAGAAATAAGTGAACTTGCAGAAGGTGCTTCAAGATTGCCAATATTTTCAAACGCGTATTCTGAAAATTAACATTTTTAGTTGTGCCCCTATTGCAGGAAACCGACAATATGCCAATAAACACGGATTGCAAAAAAAAACATGCGCCTCCATGTGTTTCTTAGTCTCCTTGAAAACACCTCGATAACAAAAACACCAGAAAACTTTGCAATAATTTTCTGTGCTGATCTTGGCATCGTTTCCCAATATGAATAATTATGTCCATTCCAGTTCTACCCAAATTCTCCGACAACATTCATGTCCTTTAAGGTAATTACGTCCAGACTGCTTCAATAACTTAGGCTGGTATGGGGGGGGGGGCTTCCCCACAAAATATTACTTAAAAAAGAAGATGTGAAGTAGTACAAGTTCATCTCTTGATTTGAACTTTTAATTACAATCTACTTAAAAGATGGATATGATATGTCGTAATTCATATTGGAGAGACTGCAGCTAACTGTCGACCTACATTAGGGTGGCTCAAGCTTGTATGGCAAAACCACATGTCAAAAAGTTCGATGGGCCCCCTTCTCATTTCGTTCTATATGACGCCACGATGCTCTGGCCAAATTTTCAGCTAAATCCGTTAACATTAGGGCGGTGCTAAACTCGTTTGAAGTTTGTATGAGAGTTTATGTGGGAAAACATCGTTTTTTGCAGTTTTCTTCTGAGGGGTTCCAATTTCCCTTAAATCACGTAATCAATCCTATAGAAATATAGCCTGGGATATGCCGAAAAACTTTGTCGAAGACCGCTACGTGATCAGATACTTGCGAATAAAGCTATAGCCTAGACAATACGGGCCCATTTAATGAGATTTTATTGCTATTGTTATTCCTTTACATGTTAAATGTTAAGCACCACCAGATGGTCTGCGTGTAATATCTTTTCCTACAAGCTTCGGATGACTTTGCGGTCTTCGACAAAGTTTTTCAGCACATATGAGACTATAGTTCAATACAATCGGTTATGTGTTTTAAGTAAAAATAGTGCCCCTCATGAGAAAATTGCTAAAACCGATGGTTTCCCATATGAACTTCCATACAAAATTCAAATGAGTTTAGCACCGCCCAAATGTTAACGGATTTAGCTGAAAATTTGACCAGAGCATCGTAGCGTCATATAGAACGAAATGAGAAGGGGGCCCATCGAACTTTTTGACATGTGGTATTTTGAGCCACGCTAACCTACATCTTTATGAAATTTTAAACTTCCTTCAAAACTTATTTCGAAGTATAGCAATTGCACAATATACTCCTGGAGAAAATATTTGCCTGGATTCTGGAGGAAGTCTTAATCTCTGTGAACTGAAATGTCAAAAGGTTCCGGCTGAATATTCGTGTTTTCTTGCCGGAAATTCTTAAAAATATTTTGTAGAATTTCCAAAGAATTCTGTAGGGAATTTCAGAAATATCAATAAGAATTAGGAAAACAACATTTGGAATTACAGGTTTTGATTTGAAATTAGTAAATTTACTATCTAAAATCAAGCCCGAAAACTTTTAAATTTAAAGCATTCTTAAAAGAGCTCGAGCATAAATTTTAGGCGAAATATTATGAAAAGATTCCAAATATCTTCACAAAATTATTGTTGGATGCTCAGAAGATGTTTTTTTTCTGAAATCGGGATGTAATTTATGGCAAATTTCTGACATAAACCATCTGAAAGGAAATTCCAGAAGAAAATTTTTCTGACAAACTTGAAAGAACTTCAAGAGTAAGGTGATCATTTTTTTTTTACACAGTAAAGGCTGCGTATATTGCGCAAATCAGTTCCCATTGTGATCCACTAGCCTCTGCCCAGAAACTTCTATTCCTACTTCTGCGTGGCACCGGCTAGAAACTATGAGCAGGGAGGAAGATCGGGTAACCAACCCCAGGACCAATCGTGGCGCCAACATCGACTCCAAACACTACCTAGTGATGGTCAAACTGCTCCCAAAACTCTCCGTCATCAACAGTGTACGATACCGGTGACCACCACGGAACAACCTAGAGTGGCTAAAACAACCGGATGTCGCCTCAGCATACGCGCAGAATCTCGGGACCTCGATGACAAGGGCGTGCACGATGTGGAGGACTGTTGGAGTGCAGAGAAAGCAGCCATCAACGACGCAGCCGATAGAACAATCGGGTACGTCGAACGGAATCGACGGAACGAATGGGTCGACAAGGAGTGCAGAACGGATACATCATTCTGGACTGTTTGTGTGGTATCCGAAATACTTTTGTTCATTTTGGAACCGATATGTGGATTACACGGTAATCGCTTCCGGTGGTTCCGGGATCCATTTTTGGAAGATGAACAAACACAATCATGCGGCATATCAAACTTCATGATTTTGAAAGTTATAGCTTATTATCACGATGATTGGTAACTTCGAATACATTTGGGCATTTTGGAATTAGTCAACCGATTTCCCGAAATCCAGTTCCAGAGCCAATTTTAAAAATTGGTCAATACTGTCATGCGGCATATTAAACATCGCGGTTTTCAAAATACATCGTTCTGTACTAGTTTACGTTGTCTGAAATACTTCTAGCCATTTGGGACCCGATATACGAGTTTCCTGGAAAACCGGTTCCGGTAATTCCGGGATCCATTTTTTCAAAACAAATACCGTCAAGCAACTCCTCAGATTTCGTAATTTTGCAAGATGCGTTACTATGAGCCGTTTCTGAGTTACCCGAAATATTTGCTCCAGCAATTCATTCTGGAATTCCTTCAAGAATTCCTCTGGGAATACCTTTATCGATTCTTTCAGGGATTTCTCAAGATATCCCTTTATGGGTTCATCGAGATATTTCTTCAATGAACTTCTCTCAGGATTCCTCCAGTAGTCCTGATGGGGTTTCACTGGCAATTGCAGAGATTCCTCCAGCAATCCTTCCTAGGATTTTCTTACAATTTCTCCTAGGGATTTCTCCAGAAATTGCTGTTGGGGTTCCTTCAAAAATTCCTAGTGAGTTTATTGAAGACAATCTACCTGGGATTCTACCAGAAATCTTTGGGAATTTGGGAAAATATTAATGATAATTTTAGTCACCGATTTGCTTACACATACAACAGCTGTTTTAAATCACTGTTTCTATTGTTAAAATATGTTTCTATTATCAGCTTATTCAACGGAAACGAATATTCAGGCATCAGTATACAGCGTCCACGATTAAATGATGAGCTTCGTTAGAACACCAATGAACATTCAAAACTATTGATTCAAATGATTGACTATGCTTCCTAGAAAATATGTTATCAAACGAGCGATCAAATGGAAAATTACGTACCGTAAAACGGGGAATCATTGATCAGCGGGGTTACATTGATCGGCTTGAACGACCTCATGAAATGTTCAAACAAGCATTTTACATTGAATCAGTATTTGCTATCGAATGGTATATCGTTATCTGCTATTATTTAGCTATTAATTGACATGTAATTTATTAAAATTGAATTTCATAAACATTGAAATAAATCGATTTTTCCATAACTGTGTTTCGTAACGCAATGAGATACAGTATAAGTTTCGAAATCACTGTATTACTTCAATATGATATCCTAGAGTTGGATTTAATAACCGAAACTTTTAAGAAAATGTTACTTATCAATAAAATATACGATTTATTAAAAGTAGGCGATCATAACCTTAAGCCATTACCTACATTTAGGCGTTATTCGCGGTTTGGAGGATCCTAATTCTAAAATAATTAAAAAAGTACATAACTTGTAAGAATTTGGACAACATATTCAAAATCAGCGACCCCGAATTTAGTAAGACAGGGTATTTTTAATACAAACGAACATTGAACTGACATGATCAATGTTATCCCAAATCAACAAAATCAAACATTAGATTAAAAAACCTATTTAAACATATTTTAAAGTTTTACAAAACTTTTTCGAGTAACTTAACACATACTCAGAGGGCCAGTACTTGTTTTAAAAAATATAAAACATGTAACGTTTGCTTAAAGAAGAGAATTATTCAAGAAAGATCGAAAATTCTGATCAATGTTCCCCGGATTACGGTACTCGTGTTACGTTACGCGTTCTGCATTAAATAATGAATGACAAAGTGAGGTGACACAAAACATAAACATAACACCTCTTATTCCCACATATGTGAGATAATGAGTTTAAATAGCTTTACTGCGAAACTCTTTTCTTAATCTCCGACTACGACTACGCGATTGTAATGTATGCGAAATGTTTGTTATTGGTCTTATCAGATACAGCACAAAGTAAAATAAGTTGTGCAATACTGCAATAGGTGACTTAAAACATTGATCCCAAACATAAACAACTCTGAGTGCCCAAATTGGTCATGATTTAAAAAAGAAGAACACCGTGCATGCCGGTTTCCTTCACCTACCAACTATTTACCTAATTACAAATGATAAAGTTTTCCAAAATGTGCGGTCTCATTTACCTTGTATCCGGAGCTCGATGTCGTGCCGTATGATACCGGTGTCGTTCCGCAACACGCAGCTGTAGTTGCCGATATCTGTTTCCGATATCCGGTGGGTGTAAATGGTTTGATTCGCTGCCTCCGGGTACACAATCAGCGACGATATATCACCTCCCCATGGGTATGGTTGACCGTTTTTGAACCTGGAACGAGAATGTTTCAATGCATAACATTAATTATATCGGTCGTACAGATTGCTGTAAATTACACCCGAGGGCTTCCAGGAAACCCCGGTTCACATGATGACGACTGGAGCAAAAAATTAGTTCATCGCTGATATGGTGTGCCCCACCGCACCTATTTAGACGCAATCGATTCCAGCTCAAACCGTTCTAGTAGATAGATATGTACCATTGCGCAGAGGCTGCCTGTCGTTCTGAGCAACTTTCCATACGCGTTGTTGTGCGTTAATAGTAGCGGAAAGATTTAAAAGATTATTTCATTTACACCTTTCGCTCGCCGATAATGGGGCACAGTGTGTGACGACAGGTTTCCCTTATAAGGCGAAATTACCCCAGGAGAGTCAGTGCCAATGCGGCGGGTAAGCTCGACTCCATGGTCAGACGCCGCCGCAGCCACTTCAGGAATTGAGCGCGTTATTAAACAGCCTATGGTGGTTTCAACTAATTGAATCGATTCCAAGAAAAATTACCCAGTCTACAAAGTTTGCGCTTTGTGAGCTTCGGGTATTACGCAAGCGTCCCATTTGCATTTGCGCATCATTAGTCATTTACATACATTTGGGATTTTTCGGGCAATTCATTGTTCTTTTCTGAAGATATTAATACAGTGATAAATAATACATTTGACAACATTTTCAAGTTTTGTGTGTGTTTGTAGTAATTGATGAAATAATCCGTTATTTATTCATTTCTTTATTTATGAAACACAGTTGTATTTCTTGTGTTTGTCGTACAACATACACACGATGCAACCTAACTGAAATGCTCAAAAATCACAAAGAAGAAGAAGAAGCGGTATATATTCTAGTAATAAAACTAGTTTACAAAATAAAACGAAAGTCGTAAACTTCTGTCAACGACCAAAATTTTTTAAGCACAATTTAGCGCTGATTTCCAAACCATGCTTCAAAAAATTTTAAGTAGAACAGTTTTTGAGTTTTAGCTTAATATCGAGTTTTATAACTTTTCAAAATATGGAATTTACGAAAATTCAAATATCTTGCGTTTTTTTCAACCAATTTTGAATCTTTTTCCATAAATTAAAAACTGAATACAATACCATTCGATCAACTGAATGCAGGTTTTGCGTCAGATTGATGAAATTCAAGATATTGGCAAGTTTTAGGGACGATCTCCTTAAATTTTAGCAAAATTCCCAAAAATATATCAACAAATGTATTTTTTTTTTTTTTCAATCAGACAAAAGCAATTTAAAAATTCTTCTAAACGTTTATTTGACATATCATATGTAGGCGAGTTACAGTAAAAAAATCAGCACAATCGGAACATTGATTACGGAGAATGAGATGTGTGAAGTGAGCGACTTTGCTTAAAAATAGAACAAAAATCAATTTCATATCATCAACCTTGTATGAGAAGTCGAAAAATTTCTGCTCTACTGTATTTTTTTCCTTCTCGTTTTCGAACTCAGGGCATGGTTCTGCACCAAAAATGATTATCAGCTTACCCTACCTTACCTTACCTTGTTGGCTACAAAGTAACTTTACTCCAATGCCGAGCGTATAGTAGAGCACCATCTTCGTCGGTCTTGGGCGATGTACCTCCAGTTTCCCCGAACGTGTAGGGATCGTAGATCTTCTTCAACCGCGTGCAGCCAGCGAGTTCGCGGCCGCTCACGAAGTCGCCTACCTCTACCGGGTTCTCTGCTGAATATTGTTTTCGCTATTCTTTCTTCCGACATTCGCACTACGTGTCCAGCCCACTGAAGTCTGCCGTATTTTATACGTTTCACAATATTCGCATCTTCGTACACTTGGTACAACTCGTGATTCATGCGTCTGCGCCACACTCCATTTTCTTGTTTCCCACCGAGAATTGTCCGCAGCACTTTGCGCTCAAAAACTCCAAAAGCTTTTCGGTCTACCTCCTTTAACGTCCACGCTTCGTGACCGTAGAGGGCAACCGGAAGAATCAGCGTCTTATACAGAGCGAATTTTGTTTGCGTTTGCAAGTTACGGGACCTAAGCTGGCTACGCAATCCGTAAAAGGCCCTATTCGCAGCTGCAATACGCCTTTTCACTTCACGGGAAACGTCATTGTCACATGTCACAAGTGTTCCAAGATAAACAAATTCTTCAACAACTTCAAACACTTCCCCATCAATCACTACCTCAGCACTAACACCACTAGGCCTGCTTCTGTCTCTACCCGCTATCATGTACTTCGTCTTGGTAGAGTTAATCGTCAAGCCTATCCTCGCTGTCTCTCTCTTCAGAGGAGCATAAGCTTCCTCCACTGCCCTACGATCGATGCCGATGAGATCAATATCGTCCGCAAAACCGAGGAGCATGTGCAACCGTGTGATGATAGAGCCATTCCTCTGCACGCCTGACCTCCTAATCGCTCCTTCGAGTGCAATGTTGAACAATAAATTTGAAAGGGCATCCCCCTGCTTCAATCCATCCAAGGTCACAAACGACGTAGACACTTCGTCCGTGATCCGAATACTTGATTTTGATCCATCCAGCGTTGCGCGTATCAGCCTAATTAGTTTCGCCGGAAAACCATGTTCTGATATTATCTGCCAAAGCTCATTTCTTTTCACTGAATCGTACGCTGCTTTGAAATCAATGAAAAGATGGTGAGTCTGCAAGTTATATTTCCGAAATTTATCTAGGATCATCCGCAGGGTAAACATTTGATCCGTCGTTGATCGGCCCTCACGAAAACCAGCCTGGTATTCGCCGACGAAGGACTCCTCAAGAGGTTGCAATCTGTTGAACAGGACACGCGACAGTATCTTATACGCCGAATTTGAAAGGGTAATCCCTCTGTAATTGGCACACTCCAGTCTGTGCCCTTTCTTGTAGATTGGGCATATGAGGCCATCCAACCAACTGGTGGGCAATTCTTCATCCTCCCAAATCTTTATAATAATCTGATGGATTGATTGATGTAGCTGCTCGCTTCCGTGTATAAGAAGTTCGACAGGGATCTCGTCCTTCCCAGCAGCCTTGTTGTTTTTCAGCTCCTTAAGGGCCTTTTTAATCTCATCCAGTGTTGGTTATTCCACTGCTTGACTATCATCCATGATGGTACTGTGCAGCAACCCCTTCGGCTGACAAGCGCTGGATATTGAAACGCATCGTCCTGTTGTTTCTTGAACTCATGACGCTGGATAATCGCGCCCGAATTTTAGCGGCTACAAGATAATGATCCGAGTCGATGTTCAGGCCTCTGTAGGACCTCACATCTATGACGTCCGAGAAATGTCGCCCGTCGACCAGCACGTGGTCTATCTGGGAGCAAGTGTGACCACTCGGGTGTCGCCAGGTGTGTTTTCGGATATTCTTACGTGCGAAGTAGGTACTGCTGATTGCCATCCCTCTAGCAGCAGCGAATGTCACAAGGCGCAGACCATTATCGTTGGTAACAGAATGAAGGCTTTCCGTTCCAATGACAGGCCGAAAGAAACTTTCTCTGCCGATCTGCGCATTTGCATCTCCGATGACTATTTTGACATCTTGTTTTGGGCACTCTCCGTAGGCCTTATCAAGGCTCTCATAGAACTCATCCTTCATGTCATCGGGTTTGTCGTTCGTTGGCGCATAGATGCTGATCAGGCTGTAGTTGAAGAACTTGCCCTTCATCCTCAACACACAGATTCGGTCGCTTATCGGCTTCCACCGAATAACTCGCTTTATCTGCTTATCGAGTTCAAAAATGCTGTAAACTAGTGTAATATAGACCACGACTTTTATCAAATATTGGCATCAGAGATAGAGAAAATTGAAGCAGGTTGAAGCCTTATGATTTATGAAAAACAGGAATGAAATCGACTCAACAATGCATCACTGCATCTAACATTTTGCCACGTGTTCAGAGATTCCGTACAACTGCGACAAAATTTGCACTTTCATTGCCTATGCCGAAACATTGACACCTTTTCGTGTCCGACTGTGACCAAATTCCACTTCAGTGCAACATGATTGGATGCAGAAAACTTTTTCGCCCAACACTACCTACCTACCTAGTGCAAGCAAATCGAAAATAGCCAGCCGGATCCCGTGTTGGCAATTCACTGCGCGGCCTATTCGTTCGGGAAGCCCTTCAAAAGTGTGTTTTGCTACACCATCGCATCGGTCGGTCGGTCGGTTAGTCGCTCGGTCCGTCATCGGTCGGTAATGGGTGCAGTTTAGAGAGTGTACAACATTATCAGATTTCGCTCCGGTCACCTTTCCTGTAGATTGTGGATTTTCGCAGAATTGCACGCTTGCTGAAACTGACGGCGTGGCGGCGGCGGCAAGGTACCTAAAACAAAACCGATCAATTTTGCCAACCGGCAGACACTTCAAAAGAAGTACCTATGATCGACGAAGCCATTCCGATGATGTCGGTTCAGCGTTGTGATGCACTGTCAATTTGTAGTTATGTGGACTCTCCGCTGGGCGCTGGCCTATTTTGCAAATATAGTGACGGTCAAAAGTTGCTTGAAAAATTGTATTTTTTTTTAATAGTTTCATGCTTTACGGGTTAGTGTTCTTTGACAACCCCACAGTTTTTATCCCATCCTATCATTTATCAAATTAAACAAACACTTATCGGAAATGGGCTTGCCGTCTACGACAAAGTTATTCAAAACAACATTTTATACAACTCTTGTGAATAGATCAACCTTGTATAGCCGGGGCCCGTAACGTAGTGGTCACACGTTCACATCATAAATGGATGGTCATGGGTTCGATCCCAGCCCCGGCACTTTTATTTTTTGTCAGTCGCTCTTCCCCCCGAAAGCGACTGACAGCGACACCTGACCCTCTTATGAGCAGATGCTCTAACGGACCCGGAAACTTAGATATCGGCAAACGGCAATTTATAATGGACCCCCAATCGGACTCGAAAAAGGACAAGAGTCACACATCAACATCCAAGGTTTATAGCCAGTTCTTAAAACCTCTACGAGACTAATTAGTCATCGCAATGCTTCTTGCGTAGTGGACAAAAAAGCTGTAGATTAGGTTAAGTGATTAAGAATAAAACAATAATCCTAGAGACATTCCTGGAGGAATTCATGAACGAAATTCCTGAAGGAATTCCTTGAATATTTGCTGGAGGAAGTTATGGAATATATCCTGGAGTTCCTGGAGGAATTCTTTGAGGAATGATTGATGGAATTCCTGGAAGAAGATCTGGAGGATTTCGTGGGAGATTCATTAAGGAGTTAAGGGTGAATTCTTGATGGAATCTCTAGAGAATGAAGCTGTTACGGGAAAAAAATATTGGTTGAGGAATTGATGAAACATTAGAACTTGGAAGAATCCCTTGATGAATTTCTTGAGAAGTCCTCCAAAGAATTTCTGAATGAATTTGTGAAGATCTGGTTGTATCCGTTGCGGAATTCCTGGAAGAATCCTTATAGGAAAACATTTAAAAACTAGCTGACCCGACGTGGCTAGCCACGTTAGCTAGAAAAAGATTGTTTTTAAAATTCCAGTTACACTTCTTCAATGAAACTGTTTTCTAACATTTCAGAATCTTTCTCCAGAATGCTTCTCTCTTGAACGTTTAGTTATCTCCAGAAAGTTCTCAAAATTTAATGAATTCGGATTTTCCAGAACTTTTCAGAAGGTCCATTTGACATTTTTTTCCAGAAACTTCTCAAACATTTTATGAATTTGTTTGTTCCAGAACCTTCTTCAAGGGTATTTTTCATTCTTTCTGGAACGTTCACAAACTCACAGACACTTTTCGTAAATTTAAAAAAGTTTGCAGAAGGTCTTGTTTTTGTCCAGTAACTTCTCGAAAGTTCTAAGAATTTTGATTATCTAGAACATTTTCGTAGATTATTATTCCTCTTTCTGAAACATACAGTAATCTCTAGAAAGGCCTCGAAATTTAATGAAATTTGGTGTTCCAGAACATTTTAGAAGGCCCTTTACTTCTTTCTTGGACTTTGATTAACTTCCAGGAAGTTCTTGAAATTAAGAATGAAAAGTGTACAGAGCATTCCAGAAGGTTCTCCTTCCTCTGATTGAAACGTTCAGTAACGCATAGAAAGTTTTCGATATTTGAGGAAGTGTGATATCCAGAATATCTCAGATGACTGTTTTACTTTTGTAACGTTCAGTATCTTTCAGGAGGTTTCTGGAAATTTTATGAATTTTTATGTTCCAGAACATTCTAGAAGGTTCTTTTTTGGTTCCTTGCTCGTTCCCTAACGTCCGTAACCTTTTCTCAATATAATAAAGTTTCATGCTCTAGAACATTCTAGAAGGTTCTTTTCTAAAACATTTAAAAACTTAGAAGTGGTTATTAAAAGCCGAAGTTCTCAGTTAGCTCATAGACACTAAGCTGAGAAGCAGGGTTTGTCCTAGTTGGGACGTTACGCCAAAAAAAAGATGTTCCATAATGCTGCAGAAGGTTCTTCTTCTTCTTCTTTCTGAAGCGTCCAGAAACTTCAAGGGGATTCTCGAAAATTTAAAAAGTTCCATGTTTTAGAGCATTCCAGAGCGTTATTTATTTTCTGGAACTTCCAGAAAGTTCTTAGAATTCTTAGAATATTGATGTTCCAGAACATTCCAGAAGGTTCTTCTTATTATTTCTGGAAAGTCAAAAAACATCAAGAATGTTCTCGTACCTTTTAGAAATTTGATACAACTATGGTGAAACATTTCAACGAAACATTTCAAAGCGTTACGGACAGACAGACACACAACGCTGGGATTTTATATATATGATGTCAGGTCACTACAATAACATTTTTGCGACCTACACTTCCTAATACTATGAAGATTTGCCAGTGGACGCATATATAACAATAAAAAGAGATTCGCCGTGATAATATGAGATGCAACAGAAATAATCGTGATAAATTCACATCTATAAAGTATAAAGATATAGGAGTAGAGCATGAAGCTCTTGAAGGTCTTAATTCCAAAATAATTTGGATGACCTAGATCACCAAGTGAATGTTGCTAAGTTATCGAAATTGCACTCTGAGGCTCTAAGAGTAGCGTAAATTATATTCCGCGAGCATTCGCTGCAATAAAAATATCCAAAGATTTCACATCGAAAGAAAAATAGCTATTGGTAACATTATGAGGTGCAACAAACGCAGCCATGAAAAAATTATGCCGATAGAGTGAAGAGAAACAAAAGCAGAGCCTGTAGACCTTGAATGTCGAAATTCCAGAATAGTTTGCAAAGCGTGGTCTAACCCATGATTTATAGTTGTGCGGTATAGACTACATTCCACGAATTTTTATTCAAATTGGAGGCCACTTGTATTTCAAGGAATGTCCAACTACCACAATATCGAGTTGCTTGTCGCATTGCGAGGTGTAATGAACATCAACGTGAATTTTCTATGGGTGCTTTAAGGCTTTTTGAGTACCGCAGACTATGTTCTGTGATCATTCATCGTGTATAAAATTTGGGTCAGAATGTTGGTCTTGTTACACAAACTTCGGAGTACTTTGGAGGCCTTAGAATAAAAATGTAAACAGACTATGATGGGTAGTGATAAATTGCATGTCAAGGATCAGTCAAAACTATTGATGATTAGCAAAACGATGAAATTTGAACCAAAACATGTAAAATTATACAAAATTCTACAAAGCCACGTATTTCGGCTACCAGTAAAAGGGAAGAGGGTGTAAAAAGGGGAGGGATCATTTTTTAAGCACAACTACTCCCCTTGGCTATAAAAAAAAAACTCCAGGGTAAAATGTTTTAAAACAAACTAGGTATTGCATTTCAACCAAAAGAAGATCGTCCTGGGTGTTTACATGTCAAGAAGGGCGAGTGGCCTGGAGATTTAAAGAGGGTCATGCGGGATTTCAGAGGACTTCCTAGTGTTGGGACGTGTGGCAGTTCGGAACTAGGGTACCATATTGAGAGCAACTCTATTTCAAGCAGCTTCAATAACTGTACGTTAATAAGTAAATAATAACATAAAATACAAAACAATTTTACATTGTATGTAGTATTAATTCTCCGGCCAATCTCCTAACAGCGGTGCACGACACGACTTATCGTAGTTCTTATTATTACGAACTGAAACGCACTGTCCTATCGTTCTAATTCATCGATAGGTAGCCACTGTAACGCACGTCGTTATTGTTTCAGGGTTGCCAGTAGCCTACCGCATTTTTTCATTTTTATTTTTATTTTTGTGTATTTTAACTAATGTTAATTCCACATTTAGGGGCTGTCCATAAACCACGTGGTCATTTTTGGGAGATTCTGAACACCCCCCCCCCCCCCACCCTGGTTTTTCGTTCACACATTTTTTTTTTAATTTGTATGGACCGTGGTCTTTGGCCGACAACCCCCGTGATTATGTTGCGGGGGGCATAATCACGTGGTTTATGAATGGCCCCTTATTAGCCTACCGCATAGGAACTATTCGCAATACCTAGGGAGTTTCAGCAGGAGGCGGTCAGAGGCGTTGCATGGGGGCTTCAGGGACGTTTTCGGGGGTTTCTCCGGGTCGCAGATGCGTTACATGGGGTCCGAGGGTGTTTTAGGGGGATTTCGAAGGCATTTCAGATACCTTCAGGGGATTTCAGGCGAGTTTCAAAGGCGTTACGCAGGCATTATGTAGGCGTTTCCAGGGGTTTCTGAGGATCTCAGGTACGTTACATGGGATCCGTTGGAATTTCAACGGGATTTCGAAGGCATTTCAGGAAGCGTCAGAGAGTTTTGGGGGGGTTTCATTGGCGTTACGTAAGCGTTTTCGGGGGTTTCTGAGGGTCTCCGATGCGTCCGAGTGGGTTTTAGGGGGATTTCGAAAGCATTTCAGATAGCTCCAGTTGTTTTTTGGTAGCGTTACGCAGGCGTTTTCGAGCTTTCGGCGGGTGCCGGGGGGAGGGGGGGGGGGGGCACACAAGTTATGCATGTTAATATTATTGATTCGATGACTTATGCTCAAGACAGATTTGAGGAGACCAGTGAATCAAAATTCAGCCATCGCGCAACAATAATCACAATGTCACAACCTGTATTTGTTGCGACAATCCGCCCAATGCGACATAAGTTTGTCCCAACTTGAAAATAATAGGATCAACATCGCACAACACGAGTTTAGAGATTTTCAAGCCTTGCATTGCAATTTTCGAACGGTAACTTCGAGTCGGTAAACACTGCAACGCTGCTGAAGATCTGTCATCAAACAGATTCGACTTTGGGTTAGTAATGATTGATTATTCACGAGTTGAAAAGTACGCAACAAATTCAGCTTCCGTTTTGTCTGCAACAAAAATTTTTGAGATCATGTCATTATCTGTTACCAGTAGGGATAAAGAGTAATCGGCGCGCCTTCTTTGTTGCTTGTTTTGTGCCTCTTTTGTCTGACAATTCTCTTCACTGGAGGAGACCTTAAACGGTCCCATCCCCTCTCATCGCTACATCTGAGCACGCCCTAAACTCCCCTTAACTCCACTCGCTACTTATTTCCCACAAACCAACATTATCTCTAATCAAAAACACTCCTCTCCTCTTCTTGGCGTAACGTCCTCACTGGGACATTTATTTATTTATTTATTTACATAAAGTCAACAGGTAATACAAATCACCCCAATGACACTTAACTAACATTTACAGACTGCCGTGGTACCTTACATAATTCACGTTTAAAACTACACTTATTTGCCTTGCGTGAAACATTAAAATCAAAAACAAAATAACATTTATTAAACACATGCTATATGCTAATAACATTTATTGGACATGCTACGAATCGGTTCGTGTTGACCGTAATTAGTCCTAGCTGAAGAAAGACGTAAAAATGAGTGTGTTCGAAGATTCCGGCGTCGTGCGTTGATGTTCAGCATGCTCAAGAGTGATGGGCAGTCAATATTGCCCTGCAGGAGGTCTCCGACAAAACATGCTTGAGCAACATTTCGCCTTGCAGCGAGAGATTCCAAATTTATAAGTAGGCAACGGCTCTCATAACTTGGTAGGTCGTGCTGATTCCTCCACCTGAGGTGGCGTAAGGCAAAACGAATAAACTTTCGCTGGATACGCTCAATTCGTTGTACGCTGTTATCATAGTAGGGGGCCCAAACAACTGCCGAATATTCCAGGATAGGACGTACGATTGAGCAGTATAGCGATTTCATGCAGTAAACGTCCTTGAACTTCTTGGAAAAGCGGAAGAGGAAGCCGAGCAGCGACGATGCTTTCCCAACGACATAAGCAACATGGTCCTTGAATGTCATTTTGGAGTCAAGGAGAATCCCCAGGTCCTTCACTGTCGATACACGATGTAATTGCACTCCTGCCAAAGCGTAATCGTAGCGGAAGGCTGCTTCTCAGCTTAGTCTTCAATGAGCACTTCCACAGTTTTTAACTGAGAGCTTCCTCTGCCAATGACCATTTTGCATGTGTATATCGTGTGGCAGGCACGAAGATACTCTATGCCCAAGGAAGTCAAGGAAATTTCCTTTACGAAAAGATCCTGGACCGATCGGGAATCGAACCCGTCACCCTCAGCATGGTCATGCTGAATACCCGTGCGTTTACCGCCTCGGCTATATGGGCCCTAAAACACTCTAACTGCTTAAACACAATCAGATTTCATTTAGATAACGTTACAAAAATGGGGGACCTGCAGAGATTTTACCTAAATGGATTCTACTTAAATGGAGGTTTGGGTGTAATGGAGTCCGACCTGCACTTACATTTTCCCCCAGCAGAGGACAAAGTTTGCATAAACTTCCTCGTAGACAGTGTTTCTGCCATTTAGTGTGTATTTCGATAGAGCCACTTTTTTGCCATATAACTGAGGCCCCAATGATCATGGAAGGGTTTAGGTTCGGACAGAGAGAAAGATTAAAGTGAGCCTCTTTTAAAGAGTGAAGAAAAGTGCTTAAAGCTCCAAAGCTCTCGGTACTTTATACTGCCTTGCCTGGAGTAACTGTAGCTAAATTATAAAACAATAATTAATATATTAAAAAAAAACTTTTGAATTTGTTTTCGCTAAATAACATCTGAACGCCTCTGTATAACTCCCTTGCGGCTACAAATGGACACTACTGACTGCTGTTGCGAACTATTTTTGGCACATGACAACTACGGGTCTTCGCTGAATATCCCCATGGAGTGGAAACTTGTTTTACATACCACAACGGAGGAGGTGTCGCAACTGTTTCATCCAGCGGAACGAGCAATCTGTTGTGGATCAAACCAGGGGCCGGATCGTTCCATGTTTCGTACCAGATTGAGTTTCATTCTCACACTTTGATCGTCGTCGTCGTCGTCGTCATCATCATCGGCTGCCAGTTGCGGTTAATTGGTAGGAAGGTGAATATATGTACACATTTTCCATACCGGCAGTCTTTGTATGCCTCTTTCAGCTAGTAGGACCGATTCATGGAAAGAAGCATGGAAGGACTTTACAATGATGCCGCCGCCGGTACAATCGGTCGCAACCTGGATGAACAGCAGAGTTGAGCTGATGAATTCCTGGAGAAGGTGTAATCCAATATATGCACTTCCCGGGCCATTTTGCGCCGACAGAAGGCATTGGAGCTGAGGAATGACAACGGATTTCATTAACCCCTTTTTTTTATTGAGCTGGTTGGAGGTTTAGCGCTTGTCAACCTGCAAACGAGATGGTATTCAAGTTGGTACCTGGTCGAATGTGATTAGTTGTTGATTTGTTTGACCAGAAGGGAGACTCCATGAACTTTGATATTAAAATATGACCGACCAACATAATGTCATACATTTAAACAAACGATTGCATTTAGTCATACGTTAAAAAAATATACTAAGGACGCACAGTAACAAAAATTTGAAACAAAAACAACCGTCTCAAAAAAGTTGCTCCAATCAATCCCCCCAGGTGGGTAACTCAAATACACCTTTAATATGACACCTTTAATTAAGAGATTCGAAAATATTGTGTCAGTTTTTGTCATTCGCAGCACACAGCGTATAGCGATGCCGAACCGGCATCCAAGCCGAACCAGCAGGTAGAATTCGTCCAAGTTGCTCCCGCCCAACGACGACGAATTTAGTTAGCGTGGAAGGAAGGAAAGGCAACGAACATAGGAAACAGCCAAGAAAACGCCGGCATGTTTACAAAACGATGGTCGTGCATTTATCTTCACTTTACCTCTTGTTTCTGGTCTCGCTATGGGTAGGGAAAAGTGTTGCAGAACGTTTCTGGAAATCATTTTGCTTCAGAAGAAATGGGTGAGGAGAAAACGCCATTTAACATGAGAGGCATAAGTGTTAATAACCATGCGTCTCCACTGTTTGCTCTACTCCTTAGGAACACATTATTAGTATAAGTATCATCAGCAAATATTGCAAGCAAGTGATACATTGTTGAAATCTATGCAATTTTTAATAGTTCAGGCCAGGCATTTATACAACAAGTAGAATACTTTCACACGTATATGTATGCCTTGAGACATTTTACCTCATGGGTGCATTTTAAACCATATTCCAATAACACTGCTCACTATTAACGGTAAACAACAATTGGGAAAATCGAAATATTCAGTTACCAGTCGAAAAGAACCCTACGTATTCATAAATTTGATTGGAGTCGAGGACATCCAGTTTGATTCGTGACATGGAATTATCTTTTGTAAATATAATAGAATTCAGTGTTAATTTGGATGAAATTATTGCCATTCAGTGCATCTCAAGCTTTCCCTTGTCATACCTACCAAGTGGAGGATCCACCAACAAATTAACCGTCGATATAGATTAATACCACCGGTTGCCCCATTACCGCGGCAGGCCGAACGCACGCCATTCCTCTGCCTGCCGCAACGCACGGTTCGTTCTTACCGGTTCCTTATCTGCTCCATCACTGCCATGCCATTCCACCCAGCCAGAGCCAGCAAAATGTGCGGAAGCAGATGAAAGCAAACAACAAGCGGAAATCGATGTTCTCTTCGTTTACGCATTGTTCGTTCAGTCCATTTTTGGCATCATTCTCCTGAGTGTGAGAAGGCCTGCCTTCACCTTCTGGACTGCTCGTAGTCAGGTGTGTCGGCCTGTTCTACATTATTTATGTTATCGTGCATTAAACCGTTTATGGCAAAATTGACGGATGACAATATGAAACGTATTGGCATTCCTGTGGCTGTCGGTGTCCAAGCTTGTTTGTTTTCATTAAGGGTGCTAAGTGCAAATTATTGAGGAATCTTCTTTACTTTTCTTTGACATTACATCCCAACTGAAACACAGCATGCTCTATGAATACTTCAAGACCATACTGAGACACCTCTTGGTCAAGTAATCCGTTTATGCAGGTTATACAGTTAAATCTTCCTATCACATGTAATAATAAAGTAAATGGAAATTACTCCAGAAAAGATTATTTATGCAACGTTTTTCTATCATCATCATCATCGAATTTTGCGGTCGTTCTGTGGGGACTTATGTTTTTTTGGCTTCTCAGTCTTGGCAAAATCAAAACGCTGTTATTTTATTTTGTCCGACGTTTCGGTCCGTTTTGGACCTTCTTCAGGGACTCAATAGTTACAGTGTTGTCATCCAGTGTGGTTCGGTAGAACCTGTAACAGTCGCATGGATCGAGTTTTCTCGCACAATCGCAGCCAAATCGGATGCGATTATCGGATATCGGAAATCGGAAACAAAATCCGGTCCAAAGTTAGCACTCCGGAATTTAGTACCTAAACCGAGAACGATCACCATATTTTGTCAACTTCAATGAGAGTTAATCAGCGGAGTAAAGTTGATCACTAGGAGATGCACATGCTTTAACGGCTGAGGATGCTTCAATCTCGCTTTAATGGATAACTTTTGCCATAAATCAATTATGTGATTATTCTTCATCAAACCGATGCCAATTATGTCAAATTTATTTGAGAAATATGGGCTCCAGAAGAAACTGCGGTCGAAAGAGATTCATCTACGCACCAAATGCACCATGTACAAACGCCGGTGGTCCTCTACGGACACGAGACATGGACCATGCTCGAGGAGGACCTGCAAGCACTCGGAGTTTTCGAGCGACGCGTGCTAAGAACGATCTTCGGCGGTGTGCAGGAGATCGGTGTGTGGCGAAGAAGGATGAACTACGACCTCGCTGCACTTTACGGCAAATCCGGCATCCAGAAGGTGGCCAAAGCCGGAAGGATACGGTGGGCAGGGCATGTTGCAAGAAAGCCGGAAAACAACAACCCTGCAAAGCTGGTGTTTGCTACTGATCCGGTTGACACAAGAAGGCGTGGAGCGCAGAGAGTACGATGGGCGGATCAGGTGGGCCGTGACCTAGCGAGCATTGGGCGCGACCGAGGATGGGTAGCGGCAGCCACAAACCGAGTATTGTGGCGTACTATTGTTGATTATGTCTTGTGTTAAATGTGATATTGAACAAATAAATGTAATGTAATTATAGAAATATCGATTTTTTCCGGAAACGTTATATAGCTGGATGGAAAATTTTCGGTCGCACCATCCGTTGGAATTATGATATTTTGCAGGTTTTAATCATACTTTGGATGTAAAAATAGCTCCAAGAAAATCTTGCTCAGCAAAATAATCAGTTGAGTGGGTTTAAAAAAAGGAAGTTAATGACACAATTGAGTGGCCAAAATAGAACAAAAAAAATCTCTTAAGGAAATTCATGAATAGATATGACATTCTTTGTCTGAATAAAACACTGGGTAAGCTCCTAAAGACTCCCGAAAAGGTTGCTGCAGAATTTCTAAAGATGTATTGTTTGGGATTCCACAATATTTTTTTTTGAGAAAATTCTTGAAATTCCTGGAATAATTTTAAAAGGCTTCTAAGAGTATTTTTTTTCAGAAGCCTCTTCAATAATTCTACCTGAAAATATGTCATGGGTTCTTTTAAGAAATCTTCAGGTAATAGTGCTACATAGAAACTCCTTGACCGTGTCGTACAGATATAATTTCTGGAACTGACGTAATAACAAAATTTGGAAACATTGTGCAAATTCTTATATGAAAATTATCATATTTTATCCTCAAACCGATAGCTACGTTTTCATGCATTCTGCTGGAATTTCAATAACATAATTCCATTTTCAACCATGCATACAAAAAAATTCCTCGAGTTCCAAAAAAAATTCATACATGGTAATTTGTTTGTGAGCTTCTGGGGAACTTGGAAAAGTTAGGAATTTTACCTTCAGTTTCACATAATGTCCTTAAACGAGTTTCGCTAATTTTTTTTCAGAAAATGTCATCCGAAATTCCTGAAGAAGTCGCTCTAGCAATGTCTCTGAAGTATTAGGGTAATTCGCCAATTGTTGAACGGTTAGTACTGGCATTTTTGTTTTCGTTTGTTTTTCCGTGCATAATTCCACTTAAGTTGAAAAATATCCAGTGAACGTCTAGATCCGCTCATTCCTTATACTTCCCATTGAATTTGTATTCCCTTACATTCCATTTTCTAAGAGGTAATAAAACATTTGTATGGGAAGTCTGTTACCCAAATGTTGAACGCTTCCTGAAGCTAGCTCATCCTAATGTTGGACGATTCTCGCTAATTGTTGAACGGTTCAAGCTTTGTTCGTAATTGATGACGTATAACCCGACATAAACCTATCATTGACCTGTTTTTATTTTGGCTACCAAACCCAACATAGACCCTACAGTTATCCAATGTGGGTCCAACAGAGGTCAAACATTTGATAAAATTTAACCCTACTTTGACCCGACATCCCATATTTTTTCACTCTGGCGGATTTCTTCCGGGGTTTTCGTGTTTTGTGGCCAGTTAGTCATTTGAGTGACAATTTATTCAAATGACGAAGAATCGCTTCTCATTTGAAGAGAGCTCTAGTGAAATGAAATTGTTTTAAACATGACTAGATGCAAAAAATGAGTGAAATGATTTTACTAGAAGCGAAAAAGATTGAAAAAAAACCCTTTGAAAGTTCCTGAAACACTCCAGGATACCCATGGGACCCACTCAACCCCCTAGAACACCTCTGCAACGACTCTGAAACCCCTTTAAAACCCGTGGATCGCTCCTAAGCCTCTCTGGAACGCCCTGAAATACTCTTAAGACCGCCATAACACTCTAAATCCCTCTGGAAAAATTGTGTGGTTTACGTGTCATCCGCGGTACAAAATTTGCAATCAATATTTTTGACGTGAAATATTATAATTTTGTAACTTGGAGCAATATCGTGACACACATGTATACGCATCTACATCATACGTTTACGTTGAGCGAGAATTACGTAAAATAGATTTATCATAAAATTTTCAGAAACTGTTTAACATTTGGGTAGTGTTCAACAATTAGCGAATTACCCTATTTTTTATTTTTTTTTATTTTTTTCAGGAAGGGGAAAAGCCATGATGAAAGCAGTTTTTAACCTTCATGCTTCAATCCCAGGCGTAACTACCATAAGTACCCAGACGTTTTTCATAAGTAGTTTACAAATTCCTTATAGTAAATTATCTAAATCCTCGTAGAATTTTGCGAGAAATATTTGCTGTGTACATCAGTAAATAATTTTGTAATATCCAGGCGCGTAATTTCTGATGATGTATCATTTTTCGAATGTAATTTTAATCGATTACATCGTTCTCGAACATTTACTACACTTACCATGTACACCCTAACTGGCACCGGAAAGTGTCAACAAACCCAGCAGATGCGTATAAGCAATAGCATATTTATAATCTACCTTCTTATTCGGAGAAATAGCCAAGAGGTAAGGAATATGCCTCACAATAAACGGATCACCCAAATAACATTTTGATGACAAGTTAGTTTAGAAGAGGTTTTGAGAACCGTCATAAAACGTAATGCTCTTTATTTTGGTTGAATAATGGTTTTAAGAACCTCTTCTAGGCTATTTGATTAAAACATGTTACTTGGGCAGTGTATGAATCCGTGCCAATATTTTACTTTTATATGACTTGTCTTTCGGTTCAGTTCTAGCGATTGCTAGACCCAGTTTTAAGCTGCGGCGGCTAATGCGTGGAATGAATGTTTTTGTGGGAACATCACTCTACGAAGCGACTTATATGCAGCAAATATGATGTGAAATCACATGATTATTTGTTTGTGTATTTTTATGATGAAGAACCTTTTATGTCTCCAGAAATCTCTGTACGGATTTGTCCAGTCTAGTAAATAGCTAAGCTATGCTCTAGTAAATAGATTTTTTGGCATTTTAGAGATCTTTAATATATTTTTTGCTTAAAATGGCTGTAGAAATTTTATTTACAAAGCTATATAACTTCTATAAAAAAATATTTGAAAAAATAGCTCAGTGAAACCTAATAAAAAATAATAAAAAGTGTTGACCGTAATGGAGCGAAAATTTGGAAAATCTAACATTTAATATTGTGGAAAACTTTTAATGATCAGTAGACAGTGCGATATTTGCAAGAAAATCTATCCACCCATTACAATTTCGCTCGATTCCATAAATTTTGTTAACGTAGTAAATCAGTATCAGTGAGTGTATTTAAAGGTTTTTAGCCAGGAAGTTTCTATACAGGAAACACTAACGAAAAAAGAACTAATTGCTCTCCTTGCAAATTGCCCCGCCTAATTAAGTTGTGTCGAGGGAAATCCCAAGAATTGGTTAAATTCTAATGATGGTCCAATTTAGGGCAAAAAATCAAAGCGACGGAAGAAAATTTTCGCAGAACTTAAAATCACCGATCGTCTGGCCGAGGCATCAGTGCCTCAAAAAAGCAACCAAAGAAGCATTCCTCCAAAAAATGGCAGAAGACCTGCCAATGTCGTGTGCGGGAACGAAGCTGAATGCAGCTGAGCTGAACTCCCATTCCTCTGAACCCAAAAAGGATCGGGCAGGCTGAACCGGGCGAAGAAACCGAAAAAGAATTCGGTGTAAATTTTCTCCTGGGAGTCTACGCTGCCGCGCCAATCTAGAATCGCGCCCGGCTCAGGGTTGTTCGAAAATTGAATAATCGGTGAATATTCCAGCCGTTGTTGTCGGGTTCGAAGATGGGTGAAAAAGGAAGAAACGGGAGAATGGGGAAATGGGGAACGAGACAGAAGTCGATATTCTCGGAAAGCCACGGAATTCCGAAAGCTGTGCGGTCGAGATGACGATCACCTTTGGGTCTTTTTCGCTTCGGGTACTAACGATGACAAGACGATGGGCGAAGGAAAACAGGTAGATTTGGACGTCGCATGCGGTATTTGGAGTATGCATATGTAGGTACATCGCATGTGTGAATGGCTGGATAAAAACAGCTAGGTTGAAAATTAGCTACTGGAGCTAAGCTGCCCTGAATTTTTTTATTTTATGGGTAAAAGCTCACAACGAACAGGGAGGAACCGGCCAAGAAATTGAAAATGTTTGACGATATGCTGTTGATTTATGCCAAGAAAATCGAGAGAATCTTCAGTTCGAAGTTATTGCTGTGTGCGTTCAAGATGCAAATGGTGCCCAAATGCGCTTCAAACGCGGTAACACATGTTACCAAAGGCAACGTAGCAACCATAGCCAATATCACCGCCAACCTAGGATTCGAAAGCTCCCACTGACATCGGGTTACTTGTTAGAAAATCTTACCGTATTTGGTGCTCCCGCATTTGATATTTGCATTTTGAATGCACACAGCAATACCCTCAATTAGACAGGAAAAGAACACACCGCCTCCGGATTGACACTCCCACGCATCAACTTGACGAGAGGCCCGAGAAGGCTGTTACGTAAATTAATTTCGGCTGAATTCAGAACCCATATCTTTTCCCTTCGTGTTTTATATATTTCGGGAAACGGTCTCAATTTGGCACTGAATTCCAGGATATCCACAGCGTCATCTATAGTCGCACGCACACCCAAATAAAAAAATGCCTCGCATAACGACGTGGTCCCCCGGTCCGGAAATTCATTCTGCTTTTTGGTTTGTCTTTTCTCCTTGAATGGTTTCGACCTTTTAAGCTCTTCCCGCGCGGTCGCATCTCATCGTTGTCGGTCGATTGAATGGGAAAAAAAAAGTCCACCGCACACGATCAGAGCGTAGCGATAAGGGAAAGGTGTCTCGCCCTGTACGCTGGGATGCCGGCATCCGAGGTATTGTTGTTTTGCTCGACTTGGTCCCGGAGTTTGATTTCAAGTCTTTTTTTTTATGAACGAGCTCGTTTTTTTTTTGTTCTCTGATGGGCGGTCGATTTGTTTCAGATAAATACATGCACGAACAAGCCACAACTTGTCCGAGGACCCAAAAGTGTTGTGTTTTTAAATTTGATTGGTAAAACAAAAACTGAGCTCAAATTCTCCTAAATTTCAAAGAAGCTATTCAGCGCAGACACACTACATACGTACCGCTTAAAACAATTGTAGGCAAAATCGCCGTAACAGAAACATGGTCTTTCAATGCTGAACATTGTATGCGGTCAAATTGTAACTATAATTAAATGGCAGACAATTAAAAGAGCCCCGTAAATATTTCGAATCCCAAAACAATTCCAAAATTGCCATTAAAGAAATACAACTATACAAGTAATAAAGCCTGTATCCGCAATAATCGGGACACAAAAATACAGCTGTAACTCTGTAATAGATGCATTAAAATTGTTCAAATTTGGCCTAATAACATCTTAATATGTTTTAATTTGACATATAAAATTTCATGTGTATCGGTGCAGTACTTTTTGTTGTAGCAATGAAAAAGAAGAATGTGCGCCATTGAATTTTGTACAGCCCCTAATTTTGCTTGTCAGCGCTGTAACTTTTGAATTTCGCAAAAGAAATGGCTGAAAATTTGAACATAAACCACTCAATCTACATCTGTAGCATAGGCAAAATTTCAAAAAAATCGACTATCAACAATTTTACAGTCGAAACATGTATTGGAACTGAACGTGATTTTGGCTCCTCAGACAGCAATTTTAAAGCATCCTTTATAGTTTCGATTGTACTATTAAAAGTACTACACCAATAATCATCAAATTTTTCAGGCATAATATACACCTCCTTTTCTAATATACACATAATCAACTACCTTCTGTGAAAATTTAATAAAAATTGACAGAGAAATTCAAAAGTTATGAATAGGCAAACATCGCACATGAAAAACATGAATTGTTTTCTCTAATACTCACCCCTATCAAAATCAGTAGCTTTCAAACCAATTGATCAAAGTTGATGAATGTTGAGAACGTGATTTCTTGGAAGAAGCGAAACTTCTCGAGAGCAGCTTACAGTTTCGGCAGCTTTAAGACTGCAAATAGTTCATATTTTATTAGTTTATATTACACTTACATTTGCTTAGTAACTTACATTTAAGCTCCATTTTTGTCTTCCAATACTCGACTCAACATCCCAAATATTGCATCATTAATAACTCTCGTTACGATGTTCTGCTAACTACCTTTTAGACATGATACTACAACAACTGTTCTTCTCCCTTTCTTCTGTTGTTACTCAACTGCAGCCATGGCAGAATATAACGAAAAATACTATGCAACGGATTACTCGGGGCTCACTAAGCACTGAAGGAAATCTTTTGCCTATTTCTAACAATGAAATTTTGCAAGAAAATGTATCTGTAAGTATCATAACTGCTAACGAAATTTCATAATTATCATCACAGAGCTTTGAACTGTAGCGTAAAAAAAACATCTATTATGCGAATGAAAAATGGTCATGATTGCACAAAAGGCTTAAAACCACGTCTGTTTGTTTTTCGTCCACAGTTAAAAGTAATGCATGAAATTTGGCACAAATAACAAACATACCCCAAAGAGTTCTCAGTTAATTATTTGGCCAATTTTACCGATTCATTACAGAGCTACAGCCGTACTTCTGTGGCCCGATTATTGCGGATACAGGGTTTACTAAACAAAGAAAACTGCATAAATAAATCAAAATTTCAACTCGTGAGATTAAATGGCAGTCTAGAAACTCCTTCAAGTAGCAACGATTTCAATTCGTTCTTACGTTTCGCAATGTGTGTTGCCATCTTTAGGGGAAACTATGTAGGGGAATTGTTTTACAAAATGTTAGCTCTTATTTTTTTTCCACTAAGTGTTCGCTCCAAAAATGACTTTTTGATTGTAGACCATTAATGTTGAAACACATATATGTATATATACCAATCAAATCAGCAATAAGTGTCGTGTATTGTCACGCGTTGCGTCTCGTGAATGTCGTGTTTGTTCTTCCGTTAGCACACAATCTACTAATTGATTGGGGACACCCCTAGGTTCCTATTCAAACTTTGGTTTTAAACCGTGAAACCGTGTTTCATTATTTTTCAACAATTTCTGTACTATGGTTTCATTTCATACCGTGAACTTTTTTTGAAAATTTGTCGGGCAGTGTTATCAATAACTTATAAATTTCAAACTTTATTTTTGAAACATTTTCCAAACTCACTGTTATTGAGGTGTTATTCAACATATCAAATTATTTTAATGGTCTTCCAGAAATATTTTCTGTTGGGATATTTATTTTTTTACCGCTTATCAATAATCAGTTCAAAACATAATTTACTATGCTGATAATAATAATAGAATATCAGATTTTATTATTCAGCTATTTATTCAAAATCACGCATTTTCTTATCATGCTTTCAATCCCTTCTACTCGGGTAGGATTTCTCTCAGCATTACTCTCTGGTGGAATCTTTCCAGGGATTTTTCCAAGAAATCTTCCAGGATTCCCTCTCCAAATTTTCTCAGGGATTCCTTTCACGGTTCCTTGTGGTATTTTCCCAGGTTTCCTCTATAGAATCATTCTGAAATTTCTTCCCGTATTTTTTCCCGCAATTTTGACAAGGACTCTTTCTGGGGTCTCACCAGATATCCTCCTCGGAACTTTTCTAGGGTTATCGCTCAGTATTCTTACAGGGCTTCCTTCCACATTTCTATTTGGAATTTCTCCCGTGGTTTTTCAATTGATTTCATTCGGAATTTCTTCAAAGAGTCCATCCCGGATTTTCTCAGGCGTTCCTTCCCGGGTTTAAACAGGTAAATGCCTCCCGGCATTCCTCCAGTGCTCCTCTAGGGTTCGTCTCAGTGATTGCTTCAGGGATTTATCCAAGTACTTCTTTTAAAATTCATCCAGGGATTCATTCTTAAATTTCTTCAAGAATTTTTCCCCGGATTCCATAAAGGATTTTTCAGGGGTCTCATCAAATATTTCTTCAGAGATTTCTCCCGATATTTTTTCAGGGTTTCCCCAAGGATTCCACAGGATATTCCTTCCGCATTTCCTTTAGGAATTCTTCATTGGATTCCTATCAAGATTATCCAAGTAATTTCTCCAGGAATTTCATTCAGGATTCTTCCACAGATTTCTCCAGGATTTCCTCTCTGAGTTTATTTGGAGATTTTCTCGAGATTCCTCTCTGGAGGGTTCTACAGGGATTTCTCTCGGAATTCCTTCAGAGATTTTTCACAGGTTACTTTCAGAGATTCTTCCGGAATTTCACAAGGGATTCCACCCAGAATTTGTTTCTGAAATACCTCTAGGAATGCCATTAGGATAGAGAAACGAGAAGGGGTAAAGACTAAAGGTGAAGAGAATAGAGATGAAGAGATGTGGTTGTAATAGAATAAAGAATTGAATTCATACGCACACTTAGTAAATAAACCATCATGTCATCTTAAAATGTCATCATTTTCCTAAGACAATTAACTTTTATATTCTCCTTCTTGGCATTACGCTCCTACTGGGACAAAGCCTGCTTATCAGCTTATTGTTCAATTAAAACTTCCCCAGTTATGAACTGACTTCCTGTGTCAATGACCATTTGGCAAAATGAAAATCTAGTTGCAAGCACGAAGATACTCTATGCCCAAGCAATTGAAAGAAATGTCCATTGCGAGAAGTTCTTGGTGCTAGAACACAGTCACTCGGAACCAACATTTCAAAAGGGCGTAACTGGTTTAAGAAACAACAAATTCTTCCATATCTGTGGATGTTTGTTATGTATCTACGTAATCTATAAAGTCTACTAGATAGTGAATACTTCTCCTTCTGATAGTTGCGTGCAATTACGAGAGAAGAATGAAACACGATTTACAGCTTTAGATGGAGTTGATCTTTCAAAAAGCAGTTACGCCTTTTGAACTATTATCGTCTGGTATTATCGATTTACAACAAATCCATCTTACTCCATCAGTATATCAAACAATCACATGCTGCACACTCCTATGGCCACTGCTTCCGGACCGCGGTGCCCCCATGCATGCCAATAACGTACCACCTTATTTTCTGGAATCCAATTCCCTTTATACTCCGGTAACGATGGACGCAGAGGTGCAGAGATAATGACGCGTCCCGACTGTTGGAAACGTGAAAGCAAAATTTGTCCATTCAACTGCTCAAAATAGCAAAAAGGAAACACAAAAGCAACTCTACCAATATGTATATAGGTAGGGGGATTAGGGGCATAATGGACACCCTAAGCAAATGGGTATGTTAGGCCTGTAAAATAGACAAAAGCTTAACATATTATCAGTTGGCTTACAACTTTAACTTGTTTCCTACGTATTTCAATCATTTACAGCAGGTAGAATGTCGTTATTGTGAAGAAATAATGAATTGTAAACCTTGTGTTTTTTGGGGCTGGCAGGGAAGGTGCGGGGCGAAATGGACACCCATCGGGGCATAATGGACACACCTGCATATTTTATGCTGTATCATTGATAATATCGACCAGTTAAGTAATTTTCTTACGGAGATCAATACCACAGATATAATACTCCATCTTAGACGAGTTTACATAACATCAAAGTTAATTAAATAAATTTTAGGCTAAAATAATCGGATTGATTTTTTCCAAACTCTCTAAAACGCCTAACAGTATGCAACGCGCGTACATCCATTCATAATTGCCAGTGTTCATTTCGCCCCGAATCGACTACAACATTAAAATTGCTATTTTGAGTAAGTTCTGATCAAAAATATAATACTTTATCCATTGCTGAATCTGCGTATACATGTAGATAAGCTAACAATTCACTTGTTTTGATGGTGGACACACTCAAACACTCGTAATACCTTATTGCTGCTGCTTCGAAATTATAAGAAATCCACCATATGAAAAACATATTTCAATTTCAATGATATTTTGATTATTTTGAAAGAATATAAATGGCACTTTAGAAAAATAGAACAATGACTTGTTCCTTTACACTTATGCATTAAAAATTTTACATAAAAGTCAACGGTTTCAGCAAAAACAGGGGTGTCCATTTCGCCCCGGGTGTCCATTATGCCCCTATTCCCCCTAGGTAGTGTCCATTCTACGGTGGAGTATCTTGCTTAAAAGTATTCGTCCACAGTTTGCTGGTTGGTGGAAATCTGAAGCTTCGCTTCATGCTCCACCGGATGGGTTGGCAGGAGACGCCGTATCAATCAGCCAGAAAGCAAGCAAGCGTGCCAATTATGCTTCCACTCATTCCGTTTCGGGAACCAGAGGGATTTGATATTGTGGCATTGCACTTTGGGGCTACGGAACGTAACGAATGGTGCTTATTATTATTGATTTCTTTTAACGAAGACAACGGAGCCACTTCTGCTATTCGAATAGCGAGCGAATATAGAGCGACCAGAGTTTGATTGTTGGTATCTTCTGAAGCAGCGAAGTTGAGAGCAGATTTGTCGACAAACATGCTGTTCTACAAAATGCCATTTCTTTTCTCTAAATAGAGATTCTCCAAATCTACAAGCTTAGAGTTTACATGACATTAGCAAGGTAAATTCACAAGCCTGTAAAATTACTTGATATGCAAATTTGTATTACATGTTATGAAATAACTTTGTCTAGCACTGGATTAGACGAACTAATAACGGAACTTCATGTGATATACCATGTAGTTTACAGGTAATTTCATGTAAATTACTATCAAATGCCTTGCTCAAATATTATCTAAATATACGATTCATTCATTCACTTCATTTATTTAGAGCAATGTCAAACTGATGATAACACTGAATCAACAATTTGCTGTCACAATACTCGATTTGCACATGGAGCTCTCCGACGTCACGCCCAACGCTTGTCAGATAACGCTCCACCTGGTCTGCCCATCGTGCTCTCTGCACTTCACGCCTTCTTGTACCAATCGGATGGTTAGAAAACGCCAACTTTGCAGGGTTGTTCTCCGGTATTCTAGCAACATTCCCTGCCCACCGTATCTGACCAGCGTTAGCCTCATTAATCATTGTATGCCACATAAATTTACACGTTTCATTAAACCCGCGATGTGCCAATATGTTAACTGAATTCTAAAGTGAATCGGAGTCACAACCATGATTTCTTTTTTCAAAATGACAAAATTGATACAATCAAATCTAGTCACCCTGTATCTTACACTGTACTACAAAATGAGACGATATCTCATATTTCTATGTACATTCAATCAAATTTTTGCACAAAACTTTTGCCAAAAACAAAACAACAGCTGCAATCCATCAAGATTGTAGCTCCTAGCAGTTGCGTGCTGAACACGTTTCTGGCAAAAACCTCACTTTCAACCACAGTGCAACTTCCCTCGATGCATCACGTTTTGCATTATTATAAGAATTTTATATCATTATGCCTGTGGCGGCCAGCCGCCTGTTTCAGCCCTGCCGTTGCATCGGATTGTCCGAGAATGTCAGACTGATGACGAGCAATTTGTTGCTTATTATTGGGTACCAGTCAGTAACACCACCAACCCTCACACCGCCCTCCGACGACGACGACGACGACCATCGCTTCTGATGGTTCATTTTTCCGGCTTATTAGCTACTTATTTCTTGTTCGATGCATTTGCATTACACGCTCGCTCCCGAACAGTGTAGCAGTACTGCTGCTGACCAAATGACACTCACAGGGAGCGACTGCGGTGTGGTGCGGTGGTGAGATGCGAACGAAACGATTCGTGTGCAATTTCCCGGGTGATGATCACAACCACACGGTGTGTCTGGTAGAACAAATTTATTACAAAAAAAGGGCATCGCTAATTTTTACGCTACGTGAAAGTTGACGCTACCAGCTTTCATTTAAGCCCAACATCGAAATATTCCATCGGGGGAACTTTTTCATACAAAAATTGGGTATGTTTGTTAAGTAGAAATAGGGATTAATTTGGAACCGTGCATTTTGTATGGGGAAAAACAGTATTCTGAAAAAGTTGTTCGGGATCCCTCGGTGGATTTTTTTGGGGAACACGTTAAATGAAAGCTAGAAGTCCATATTTTCGAAAAACGGCGGATTTGGCGATGCCTAATTTTTTGTGATAAACCTTCACCATATGCACGCCGTGAACCAGCAATTGCGAGCTAAATTTTGCTTTTCCAAGAAATTTCGGATACGAAATTATATTGCTGTTTGTTGTTGTGATGCAAATCATCTGCAGACATGTTTTATTGTTTCGTGGAGGGAGTTGTCAACCAGAACGAGTGTTTGTTAAGGTTGAGAATGGTATGAGTGCGATACAGGGTGCGTTCAAGAGGTCAACAATGTGAAACCTAGCTTTCCTCTTATAAATTCTACCTGCAATTTATTTTATTTTTTCTGCCATTCCGTTGCAAATTCATTGTAACGAAGTATTGTAGTTCTCTGGTAGTGCCTTTGGAATTTTCTATGACTATTCCTTCGGGAAATACATCGACAATTTACCTTTGATTTTTTTGTGGCAATTCCTTCGGAAAAACCTTCGCTAATTCCTTCAGCAAATGCTGTTGAGAATTGCCTTAAGCAATTTGTCAGAGAAGTTCTTAAAAAATTTGGTTTCTGGAAATTTCTCATTATTATTATTTTTATTATCTATATTAACGAGATTTTTAGCCCTAGGCTAGTTTATCTCGGGAACAGGAAATTTCTTAGGTAATTCTTTTGAGAATACCTTCGGCCTATCCATTGTGATTTTTTGGATTTTTTTTTCAATTCACTAGAGAATATATTATGGAACTTGGGAAAGTTGTGACAGATGGAATTCCAAAAGGAATTCACAGAAAATTAACTGTAAAATTTCAAAAAATACCAGGTAAATTAACAAACGAACTGAGTCCGAACATTAAATCCCACTGTAATAGCTGGATCAAATTCAATAAAAGTTGCTCAAAGAATGTCTGAAGGAATTGCCGAAGAAATGAGACCGACGGTGATTCCAAAGATTTCCACAGGGTAGTTTACAGAAAATTAGCCGAGTAAATTTTCAAAGAAAATTTAAAAGTAATTGTCCAGTCAATTTCAATATAAATTGGCAAAGAAGTTTCCAGAAGAGTGTCAAAACAATTCCCTAAGTAATTACCAAAAGATTGTCCAATAGAAATGACGAAGAAAAATCAGAAAAGAACTGTAGAAGAAATTATCAAAATAAAATCCGAAAAGAATCAAAGAAGTTCCCAAAACCATTGCCAAAGCATTTTCTACAAGAATTGATCCTATCCAAAGGAACTGCCTGAAATTATCTCAAAAAATTGCCTAAGAGATTTTCAAAAACATTTCCAAAAGAATTCCTAGAAAAAATATTTGAAATTTTTACCAAAGGAATTACGAAATCCATTTTTGACACAATGGTTGGAACAGTTTGAAGGAAATTGCATAAAGACTTCCCAAAAGCATTGATAAAAGAATTGTCAGAATAAGTGTCGAAGGGATTCTCAAAAAAAAAATCCCAATGGAATCCTCACGGATTTCCAAAGTAATTACTGAAAAAAAAATCGTAGACATTTTCGAAGAAATTACAGAGAAGATATGCAAATCTTAGAGATCAAACTGGTGGCTCTGATGAACACAAGCACCACGTTGTGGGAGAACTTCGAATTAAATTGTTCTTTTCATGTAAAAGCTTGTTTGCTTTCGATAAACTTTTCCAAGGTCAGTATCCTACGAAATGACCCAGAATGCGAGATACACAATTATATCAAGCTTTTAAGAACAGTAGCACCACGAATTCTGAAGTAAATTGATTTCTAGGTGAAATCTTTCATTCTTCTGAGCAACTTTGCCTAAACCAGTATTTATCTAAGTGATCTAGAACTTTATATATACAAGGTCTTAGACCAAACTGGTAGCTGATTTCAACACTTTGTGCCACGTAGTGAGCGGATTTTACACAAAATGGTTTTCTAAATGATAGCTTTCATTCTTATGAGCAACTTTGCTGAAGACAGTAATTGGTCCAGAACGCGAGATATTTCACAACAACTGACAAAATAAATTATAATGGCTCACATGTTCAACATTATGCCCTGTGCCCAGATTACTACTTACTTTCAGCCCTGGGCACCCACGGTGGTGTAGAGGGCCGAATTGAAAGATTTCCATCCTGGGCGATTGCCAGCCATCGCCTTGACCTGTGGCTAGGCCAGGTCAAATTTTTGTCGACTTTCTTGATTTCGTTTTTGAGGCTGCGCAGCCATGAGCCTCTGGGTCTGCCTCTGCTGCGATGTCCTGCTGGGATTCCTTTAGAGTAATTCCTTGAGTAATCCGTAGAGAAGATTCTTACTGTAGAATATCCTGAGAATACCTTTGCCGGAAGCTCCGCGTCAGTAGGAAATTTCTTGGGGAGTTCCGGTGAAAATTCCTTGAAGAAATTCCAGAAAAGTTCCTCAAGCGAACCCTTAACCCTCTAATACCCAATCCCGCCTCTAGACGGGGTATAGTTTGAGCATTTTTGTAATTTTTGTTTCGTGGAAATTCAAATTTTTTATATTTTTGGCTGTTATTAAGGACTGTTTTGTATATCTCAAAATATTTTTTGGTGTATTTTGAAGTATACTTACATTTTTTTTAAATCATTGAAAAATTGATGTTTTACTCACCTTTCAGAAGTCATTGTTTATTTTGCTTTGAATCGCTACAATTAGCATATTTTAAATTTTTCCCAAATCATTCTATCCTAGTTTAATAATTTAAGGGAATCGAATACACTCTAAAATTATTTTCCTTAAAATTACACGGAAAATAAAATTTTCCATGAAAAAAATTTAAATTAAAAATATTTTAACAATAACCATAAAATTTCAAAATGTTTTCATCTCGAAAAATCCGTACCCCAAATAGGCTTCCAGGAAAAATATAAAAGTGTGGGAATGTTCAAAAATAAAAATTAGACTAATCAAAAACTGAAATTCACGAAATCGAGAATTGAAAAGAATCATCTTCCAAAACATGTTTAAATCGATTTTAGATGACGAAAAATGATATTTAGATCAAAATCAAAAATTTGGGTATTAGAGGGTTAAAGAATACCAACTAGAATTCCTTGATGAATCCCTGAGGAAATCCTTATGGGAATCCACTGAAGAACTACAATAATCCACTGAAGACTCCTTGATCTCTTGAGAAATTTCTGAGGAAATCTCTTCAGAAGTCCTTACGGAAATCTGGCACCCGGGGTTCCTTTTCGAATTCCTGAGGAACTTACAGAATCACTGTGAAAATCTTTCCTGTTGCTGTGGTATAGCTGGAAGAATTTCATAGCCCCAGAGGAAGTCGTCGCTGGAGTCATGAGAGAATTTGTAACAGAAGCTACGATCGAATTCTCAAGGGGAGCCCTAAAGGAATGCCTTTTAACAGCTCTTAGGGAGTACCTAACATAACCATTGAGAGATTTGCATACAGAATCCAAGGTGGAATGATTCGGAGGAATCCCCGGAGGGATAACCATAAGTAATCTTATTGAGTTTACTTTCGCCTTTTGTTTAAAAAGTGAGTAACAAATTTTGCTATAATTTTTATAAGTTGCCATACAATATTTCAGTAATTTTAACATAGCTCAGCAATAAGTACAGGGGATGGCCAGAAAGTTTGGGATAGGCAACTTTTTTTCTCCCACAAAAAAAATTCAACATGCTGTAACTTTTCATAGAGTGCATCAAAAATTCTCATATTTTGACTGTTTGTCAACCTATTATATGTGCACCATTGGTACAAATTTGGGCTCGATTGATTAATTTTTCGCGAAGTTAGGACCATTCGGGTAAAACACTATTATTTAGACGACTAATTTTTGAACTGTCATATTTCGGAAACCAGTGAACCGAATTGAAAGAAATTTCTAACGTTTATCAACAATATATTGATACTCAATACGACGTTATGAAATGTAATATTTTCTTACGGCGAATTAAGTTGTACCGGATTGAAATTTTTACCCATACAGAGGAAAATAAGTCAAATTTACAATACCACACAAAAATTACTAAATGTGTTCTTCCTTAAATCTGAATAGGCTCTAATATATCTGATTAGAGATAACTTGAGAACAGAAGTGGAAAATCTTTGGATATCAACACTAAAATTTATTGACATTGATGTAAAAAAATTACATTTTTTCGAGAAAAATCCAAAAAGTGTCAATCCATGATAACTTTTTTCAACGTTTAAAAAGTACCTATGTTTTAATAGTTTGTGAAGCATTTACATATTGTTAGTGTTCGTGCAAAATTTCATTCAATTCGTTTCGCTGGTTTCCGAGATATGACACCTCGAAAATGAGTTGTCTGAAAAATAGTGTTTTACGCGAACGGTTCTAACTTTGCGAAAGATTAATCAATCGAGCCCAGATTTGTACCAATGATGCACACATAATAGGTTGACAAGCAGTCAAAATTTGAGATTTTTTGATGCGCTCTATGAAAAGTTATAGCTTGTTGAACTTTTCTGTGAGAAAAAAATAAGTTGCCTATCCCAAACATTTTGGCCATCCCCTGTATATAACAATCATTACTCCTTGTAACTAAATAACTTCTGATGCTATAATTCAGATACGCTTTGCTAGTCGGGCAGCATAATTTAATATTTAAAACTCCCTGGAAAAAAAAATAGTATTTGAAGGTTAAAAATTGCCGCTTAGAAAAACAGAAACCCTATAAAGAAATTTTTTGAACAGTTTTTGATATAGCTTTTAACAATGCAGTATTGTCTTTGTAGATTGAGATAAATGACTATTCATTATCTTCTACACTAAGAAAACAAAACAATATTGTGGAGCGGATCTGGTGTGATGGTTAGAACACTTGAATATCACGCTGAGTACCTGGGATCGAATCCCACTCCCGACAAACTCGCAAAATGTGAGTTCTTCCTTCGGAAGGGAAGTAAAGCGTGGGTCCCGAGATGAACTTAGCCTAGGGCTAAAAATCTCGTTTATACAGATAAAAAAAAACAAAACAATATTGGATCATCGCAAACTAAGTACTTACATACATAGTACAGACAATTAGTCGTTGTGGGCTTACCTGGAAGAAATAGAAAAAATAAAATAAAAAATCAATATGGGCACAACAAAATGTATAACAATATCAATATTAAACAGATAACTCATCTATCACCGGATGAAATGTTCCCGTGAGCCGTAACCAAGAAACACTCTAAAACAGAGCGCCCTAATTAGTATGAAACCATGGTGCTGCAGAGGCTTCGGTTTTCATCATGAAAATGATTTCCCACAAAATGGTACTTCCCAGAACCTGGCAAATGCGCAAGCGCGTGGCACCCACAACAAGCACACTTCGCAGAATATCCTCAATTCGACCCAAGCATCTCGAATTGCAAGTTTTTCTCGTTCGAAATGGCTCATTCCAGTGCGTTCCGATTTTCCTTGTTCAGCGAAAAGCTTCGGTTAAGCCAAATTTGCTCGAATGCTCGCGTGTGCTGCCACCATACCTACCAGTCAGAGTGTGTCGCAAGTTTTGCCCGGGACTTCTGGGAAGGCGGTGGAAAATCTGGACGCCGCTTGTCGTTGTAATCATAAAAAGCCCGCCCCAGATGCTAGACCTGATGCTCTTCGGTGCTTCGGTTTGTTGCTGATGGCGTTGTCGAACGATTTTCATGTCACCCGAAAGGCCACCCCGGCATTGTCCACTCCATTATTATTGCAATAAATATAATGTGGGCAGAAGCACTATTGGTTCGGCATGGTATCAGTTTCATACATCCGCTGTTTTTTTTTCTAAATGGAAGTGACTTTTGTTGCTTATTATTGCATGTTACGGAAACACAAGTTTTGGGAAAAAAATCAATCAATTTCATTATAATAACGCTGGGACATATCTGGGAAATGAAACCTTGCCGAAATTGGGCTCCTCGCAATAGCCCTCGAATTCTGAACATTTTCAAGAATCGGAAGGAATAACAACCCAAGGCACCGAACGCTGCAAAGAGACCCATCGCGCAGCTTGCGAGTAGGTATGGGAAAAATCATGGCCGCTGCTGCTGCTGCGAAGAGCTTCCAGGAAGTGACATTAATTTTCTCCTTCGTGGAAATCCTTTTCTAACAAGTTTCCTCCGCACGTATGTTTCCATCATCGGCCAAGCTGCAGCGGAGGTGGAACAAGATTTACTGTACACTGGCAAACTGGCACCAGCCCCAAGTGCCAAGTGGGTCCCCGTTTCGACCAAGCAGCATTGGTGCAAAACAAAGGGGATGTTGTCGATTTTTGTTCGGCTCGGCAACACCGCTATTTCCGATCGGTGGATGCTATTTATGGTAGTCAATATACATGACCATTCAGAGAATGGGGTCATAATTTCGTACATTTTTCCCATTTTCATAGGTCGAAGTCGTTTGAAGTTGCGCGCTGAAGGGAATAGTCATCAGATTGTTTTACTATGCGAAAATTATAAAGCTAAAACATTGCAAATGAGCATAATAGCAAATAATCCCAACTTAACATTATCATCGCTGCAAGTCTCGATTATTTGCAATCTGAAATATAAGAGGACGTGGACAACTTTTTTGCACAAATTTGATTACAGATTTTTTTAAGCACGGTCTTGTCCAGCAAGACCAACGCCAATCACGTCAGCAACTAAACAGGACTTTTGATTGGAAACTCGGTACGTGGAACTTCACCGGGGGCAACATCGGGTACGAGGAAAGGAATCTATGGAACGAAAGGTACGACGCGGAGTGCATAGCGATTTTGGAGGAGAAGAGCGCTGCGCGGGTGGTAATGCTGCAGGTTGCAGGCCCTGCAGAAGCAGATACAGCTGACCTGCCTCTATCTGGAGGAAAACGTCGCTTGGAAGAAGTGAAGTGCGACAAAACGGAACTGCTGTGTTGTTCTCAAGAAACACGGAAGTTCTACACAAAGCTCAACGCATCCCACTAGAGCTTCGTGGAGCGAGCCGAAATCCTGTTGATGAACGGATGTGAGGCAATTGAAAGGTGGAAGCACCACTTCGAATAGCGTGGATAGTGGAAGGCACGAAATACCAAGGCAATGGAGGTAAACGACTACGTCAGCGCAGCAGGAAACGGAAATCAACGACGCAGCCGAGAGCACCATCTGGTACGTGGAAAGGTGTCGACGACAGGAATGGTTCGACGCAGAGAGCAAAGAGATTTTGGAGGAAAAGAACGCAGCACGGTTGGTAATGCTGCAGCTTGGAACCCGGAGACAGTAGACCCGCTTTCTGGAGAACAGACATCACCTGGAAGAAGCTGCTTGCCAGGAAGTGGAATTGTTGTGCCGTTCTCGAGAATCACGGAAGATATGTGTGGAAGTTCTAATCCGAAGCTTAACGCGCTATGTGCCGCAAGCCAAAATCTGCAAGAATACGAGCGGGAGCCTCTTGACGGACCCAGAGCACTCCGATGCACACCTGAATGGCGAAGCGAACGTAGGCCCGGGATAACTAGGAAAACGACTTCGTCAGTCCCGCATTCAAAATAAAGGTGACCATTTAGGATGTGAGAACTTCAGAACGATCGCCATATTGAATGCTGACTACAACGTGCTATTCCAGATCACTCGTCTAACATGAGTTCATGGGAAGTTATCAAACTGGTTTCATCGACGGACAACGCACCACCACTTTACCGTGCGGCAAATCCTTCAGAAATGCCGTAAAACCCAGGTTCGAATGCATCTATTCATCGACGTTGAATGCACAAGTTTCCCAAATGGAGCAAAACGTGCCTCTGAAGTTGACCTACTGATATTCATCGACGTTAAGGCGCATACGACAATATCGACCGTACAGAGCTATGGAAAATCATGGACGAGAACGGCACTCCTGGGAAGCTGGTTGCTATACAGTTCTATACAGTTATACAGTTCTTTAAATCTCGCCGGGGACTGCGAAACGGTGAGTCGATAAGGAGAGCGTCCAATATAGCTCGGGTCCTCACAAGTTCCTACCTCATGCTTCCACGGGTCAAGCGATGACAAAGACCGACAGCTAAGAGTTGTGTGCTTAGCTGGTAGTGCAGCCTGGGCGCTGTTGTCCTTCTGACTTCAGCTAGATTGAGGAGGTACGATCCGAGCGTCTGTTCACCAAGAAGGTGCGGCTCAAACAGCGTCTGTTCTGGCATCCAGCGGCTGAGTAGGAAACGCTGCACCACGCCCAGCTAGATCCAAGGTGGTAGTCCCATCAGCGTGGTCGTCCCAGTGTTGGTTGGGACGTTAAACAGAACTGGCACGATGGCCCTCCGGCAAGACATGAGTGTTGGCGTAGGCCCAATAAGTCACTCGTAAAAATTCCCATTGCGAATAACATAGGATAAAATACGACTCGATACAATCGGCAAAGACCCACGCGATGAAATAAGGACTACGATTGGAAACTTGAAACATGGAATTGCATGTCACTAGGTTTCGCAGGATGTGACAGGATAATTAACGACGAACTACATCCCCGCAACTTCGACATCGTGGCGTTGCAGGAACTTTGTTGGACTGGACAGAAAGTGTGAAAAAGCGGGCATCGAGCGGCTACCTTCTACCAAAGCTGTGGCATCACCAATGAACTGGGAACAGGATTTATAGTGTTGGGCAAGATGCGACAACGTGTGATCGGGTGGCAGCCGATCAACGCAAGGATGTGCATGTTGAGAGTTAAGGGCCGTTTCTTCAACTACAGCATCATCAACGTCCACTGCCCACATGAAGGGAGACCCGATGACGTGAAAGAAGCGTTCTACGCGCAGTTAGAGCAAACATACGATGGTTGCTCGCAGCGTGACGTGAAAATCGTTGTCGGCGACATGAACGCGCAGGTAGGAAGGGAGGAAACGTACAGACCGGTAATCGGGCGAAACAGCCTGCACGCCGTATCGAATGATAACGGCCAGCGATGCGTAAACTTTGCAGCCTCCCGTGGTATGGTAGTCCGAAGCACCTTCTTCCCCCGCAAAGATATCCACAAAGCCATCTGGAGATCAGCCGACCACCAAACAGAAAACCAAATTGACCATGTTCTAATCGACGGTAAATTCTTCTCAGATATAACCAATGTCCGCACATACCACAGTGCGAATATAGAGTCGGATCACTACTTAGTCGCTGCATGCATGCGCTCAAAACTTTTGACAGTTATCACCACGCGTCGAAGTCGAACGCCGCGGCTCAACATCGAGCAACTTCGTAACGTAGAAGTGGCTCAAGACTACGCGCAGCAATTAGCAGTGCACTGTAGTGGCCCTACCAACGGAGGAGCAGCTTGGCGCAGCTACACTTGAAGATGGCTGGAGGGACATCCGATCCGCCATAGGTAGTACCTCGGCTACAGCTCTAGGCTTCGCGACTCCGATTCACAGAGACGACTGGTACGACGGCGAATGTAAACAGTTAAAAAACGAGAAGAATGCAGCATGGGCGAGAGTGCTGCAACACCTTACGAGAGCGAATGAGGCACGTTACAGACAGGCGCAGAACAGGCAGAACTCAGTCTTCCGGATGAAGAAGTGCCAGCAGGAAGAACGAGATCGCGAAGCGATGGAAGAGCTGTACCGCGCTAAGGACACACGAAAGTGCTACGAGAAGCTGAACCGCTCGCGCATTGGCTTTGTGCCACAAGCCGACATGTGCCGAGATAATCACGGGAATATTCTCACTAGCGAGCGTGAGGTGGTCGAGAGGTGGCGACAGCATTACGATGGCGACGTTGCAAGTACCGAAGGTGGCGTGGTAACAGATCTAGGAGTATGTGCACAGGACGAAAGACTTCCGGCCCCTGACCTCCAAGAGATTGAGGAGGAGGTTGGCCGGTTGAAAAACAACAAAGCCGCTGGAGCAGATCAACTACCAAGCGAGCTTCTAAAATACGGTGGAGAAGCACTGGTGAGAACACTGCACTGGGTCATTACCAAGATTTGGGAGGAGGAAGTATTACCGGAGGAATGGATGAAAGGTATTGTGTGTCCCATCTACAAAAAGGGCGACAAGTTGGATTGCGGGAACTACCGCGCGATCACACTACTGAGCGCTGCCTACACGATAATCTCTCAAATTTCAAGCCGCCGTCTATCAGCGATTGCAAGAGAGTGCGTGGGGCAATATCAGGCTGGATTCATGGGTGAACGCGCTACAACGGAGCAGATGTTTGCCATCCGCCAGGTGTTGCAGAAATGCCGCGAATACAACGTGCCCACACATCACTTGTTCATCGATTTCAAATCGGCGTATGATACAATCGATCGAGAACAGCTATGGCAGATTATGCACGAATACGGATTCCCGGATAAACTGATACGATTGATCAAGGCGACGATTGTACGAGTGATGTGCGTAGTTCGAGTATCAGGGACACTCTCGAGTCCCTTCGAGTCTCGCAGAGGGTTACGGCAAGGTGAAGGTCTCTCGTGCTTGCTGTTCAACATTGCTTTAGAGGGTGTAATTAGGAGAACGGGGATAAACACGAGTGGAACGATTTTCACGAAGTTCGTTCAGCTGCTTGGTTTCGCTGATGATATTGATATTATTGCTCGTAAATTTGAGACGATGGCGGAAACGTACATCCGACTAAAGAGTGAAGCCAGGCGAATCGGATTAGTCATTAATGTGTCGAAGACAAAGTATATGATGGCAAAGGGCTCCAGGGAGGAATCACCGCGCCCGCCACCCCAAATTTATATCGACGGTGATGAATTCGAAGCGGTTGAAGAATTCGTGTACTTGGGCTCACTGGTGACCTCCGAAAACGACACCAGCAGAGAAATTCAAAGGCGCATTGTGGCAGGAAATCGTTCTTACTTTGGACTCCGTAGAACTCTACGATCGAATAAAGTTCGCCGTAACACGAAGTTAACCATCTACAAAACGCTGATTAGACCGGTTGTCCTCAATGGGCACGAAACATGGACCCTACGCGCAGAGGACCAACGGAACGGAGTTTTTGAACGGAAGGTGATGCGTACCATCTACGGCGGAGTGCAGATGGAAGACGGGACTTGGAGAAGGCGAATGAACCACGGCTGCATCAGCTGCTGAGAGAACCATCGTCCATACCGGGAAAATCGGAAGACTACGGTGGGCGGGTCACGTCATCAGGATGTCGGATAGCAACCCGACTAAAATTGTTCTCGAGAGCCATCCGACCGGTACAAGAAGACGTGGAGCGCAGCGAGCTAGGTGGGTCGACCAAGTAGAGGACGATCTGCGGACCCTACGCAGAGTGCGGAACTGGAGTCAAACAGCCATGGACCGAATGGAATGGAGGCGGTTACTATGTACAGCAGAGGCCACCGGCCTTAGCCTAATCGGTAAGGTAAGTAAGACTGCGACAAAGTGACGGCCTCTCATGAATGCTCCACTCTGAAAGGTATAACGCAACGAGCCGGATTCATCAACAGGGATACAGTTTTCACAACATTCGGTCAATTTGTGTGCCTGGCGGTGATAATGTCAAGCCAGAACATTTGGAACAGTGGCAGAGTTGTCCATTAAACACCCACCTGCAACGTGAGGCAGCTAAGGTTGGACTGATTGTAAATGCGTCAAAAACAAAGTACATACTAGTAGGTGAAACCAAAGATGATAGAATTCGTTTAGAAAGTGGCCTTACAATAGACGGGATACCTTTGAGGTGGTGGAGGAATTCGTTGGCCTCGGTCCCTTGCTAATGGCTGACACTAGGGCTGACAACAACGTGAGCCGTGAAGAAACTGTGGTCAAAAAAGAGTTACCCTCGCACCAAATGTACCATGTACAAAACACTAAGGCACCGTCCCCAAATTACGTAACGCTCTAGGGGGAGGGGAGAGTCCTGTCGAGCGTTACGGCCCATACAAAAATTATAAAATTGTCATACAATAAAAACGTAACGGAGGGGAGAAGGGGGTAAAAAATGTCGATTTCAGCGTTACGAAATAAATGGATGCTGTCTAATAAGACCGATGGTCCTCTACAGACACGAGAAGTGTTTCATACTCGAGAAGGACTCGGCAGCCAAGGGCTGAAAATCTCTTTAATAAAGACAAATCAATCAATCAATCAATCGAGAAGGACCTGCAAGCACTCGGAGTTTTCGAGCGACTCGTGCCAATGACAATCTTCGACGGTGTGTGTAGCGGAGTAGGATGAACCACGAGCTCGCTGCACTATGATCCCAGCTTTCAGAATTCTGAAGGTGGTCAAAGTCGGAAGGATACAGTGGACAGAACATGCTGCAAGAATGCCGGAAAATAACAACCCTGCAAAGTTAGTATTTGCAACTGTTTAGGTTGGCACGAGAAGACGTGGAACCCAAAAAGCGAGATGAGTGGACCAGGCAGTTCGTGATCTGATGAGCATTGGGCGTGACCGAGAATGGAGAGCGGCCGTCACAAACCGGGATCCGTGGCGTACTTTTGTTGATTATAACATATTATGTTAACATATTATGTTATCCTAATAGTGATGTCGTGCAAGAAAAGAAATCTGCTTGAGTTACTTTCAGCTGTAGGTTGTTTGTTCAAGATTTTTCTATTGTATACTATTTAAAAATGGCAATTCTGCACTAGCTTTATGTACCTAGCATCACTTCAGAAACAACCCACACTAAATCGAACGGTTGTGGGACCATAAACTCGCGGAACCTAGCAAACATTGCGGTCGGGATTGTTTGCTTTTGTAGCATCTGCTGAGCTAGCATCCAATAATGTGCTGAAGCATACCATAGAGGACGTCCGTCCGTCTGCACAGTAGTAGCTCCACCGCTGCTGCTGCCGGAGTGGCGCTCCGAGTCGCACACTGAGCATTATTCGAAGTATTTATCGATCCTGTTCCGGCGAAGGATCGATAATCAGTACGGCGTGACTGCTGCTGCTGCTTTTGCTGCTGCAGTAGGTAGATAGGGTAAGGGGAAGTAAGATGCCTTTTTTAACTATTGTCGTTTTCAATAATAAATAGTCTCATTTGTAAGGCATTCACAGGGTCAACAGAAACTAAGCAATATTGCAACAAGAGCATCATAGGCACCAGCAGCCATGCGCCTCCTTGTGTTTCTCAAACTTCTACAAAATAACGAAATCATCAGCTAAACTGCAGAACTTTAGACGCACAAATCTCAAGAAGCCAACTTCAATCAACAGTGAATTTAATTACTCTGTTCTTGATCACATATAATAAGCTTAAAATAAAAAGCTCAGGTGCACTGGTTTTGTTTACAAATAGATGTGTGCCCTCAAAATCGTGAGTAGGTGCGAAAGTCGGCCATTGTGGCGGCCATTTTGGGATTCCAAGAAGTCTGTCCTTAATTGCAAGCACGAAAAACCGGAAGAAGTCAATTTTCATTGAGGAATCAAAACAATTTCCATGGGTTTCCCTGCCTGACTCCTAGAAAGATACTTTATGCAAACATATTTTGGTACCGTTCACCATTAGTAATGGTCAAATCACCTTCAGGAACGGTTTTATGCGTAGGGCCATTTCACCCCCATGACATTTTGGACCACGTTCACCTATGTTTTTTTTCTGCTTCGTGCGGTATTCGTTTATTCGCTGCCGAGCGCTCTTCAGCAGATGAGCTCTACTGCGAATTGCGAAAGTTTCACTGCTGATGGTGATGATGTTTCGCTGGAATTTGACTACACGAGCCGAGTGGGAATTTTCCGGACCCACTGGAGAGGGGGCGCTGGTGGGTGGATGGAGGTTCTCTCGGCCGGTGAATCTAATTTGTGGAATCGCGGCATTTTCTAATGTTATTTACAGTAATGCTGAGTAATTTCTTTTTTAATATGTCGAAATCAACTACATAACGTATTAAAATAATAACAAGTAACACAATCACAGGGTCATTGCAATGTGTAAACAAGAACACATTATTCAAGTGCAAGACTTATTTTCAACGAACACAGATTCAGATATCGACATCTTAAAACAAAAAAATGCCTTAGCAAAATATTTTAAATAATTGAAATTTTGCTATTTACTCGTCTAAATAAAAGTTA